>NC_058496.1:18237567-18538074 GCF_020382885.2 Scatophagus argus | reverse complement strand
GGAGCTTGGCATGGCTGATGATCCTACCTGCTCTTGTTGGGGATGATGCCCTTCTCCAGTAGCTGCTTGTCCTTGCCAACACGGATTGCAAGCCAGTTACCAAGCTTGCCGTCATACAGGGTGTCCACGACCTTGAAAATATCCCCCCGGCTGAAGGCCAGGCTCTGAGGAGTCTCTTTCTCATACTCAAAATGCGTCCGAATGAAGAAGGAGTCTCCACGCCCCGACACCAAGATGTCGTTATAAACTAGACAGCCAAAAAAGTGAGACAAAGAGAAAAAGGCATTAAATTGAGTCAGAAAAGGTGGTTATAGGAAGAGAAGAGCAATGTTAGAAGCAACTTGAGTTTCTCATATTTGCAGGGATTAGGGAGGTTGCAGCCTGAAGCAGCTATGCCAGACCTGAACCTGCACTTTTTGAAACATAAAATCCACAATACAAGTAAAAATACTCTGGGTGCAGGTTATAATACATTATTCATCATAATCTTTTACTATTACCCACAAATTGACCATTTATAGCAAGTGGTCCTAAGCATTTATTTATGTTCAACTACCTTGAAACAGTTGCAAAGCTCAAAAAATACCCTAAAAAATGGAGGCTCCCCCGTCACACCCCCGTCACATGATGTCACATGTGATTGTGTGTAAATGTGAAATATAGTTGGATTTTTCTATGTTGGGCTGTTCCAAATCGATCTGTCAGAGAGCCAGTTGGAATTGGGGACCATTTGTGGATTACATTTGTGTGTCCATTGTGTGTCCCACAATTCCTTCGACTTTATATAACTTTATGCAACTGACTCTATGTGACTATTCTGGGTTTTCTGTGGCTTCTGAATACTCTGGACATTTGGTTGCAGTATCTGTGGACTTTGCTTATTCAGCTTATTTCGGTATGCATGTAAAACTCCCTTACACTATTGTTATATATTAACATATTTATACATCATATATTGCATATATATGATTAAAACACATTAATAAGCCACAAAGTTGCACTGGCTGACATTTCTCTTCTCTTCATTGCCTTTAACGTACGCACACAGTATTTTGTTTTGACCTGTCCCAAATACCCACTAGAGCACGGAATGTGGATTAATCTGCCACTCAAATTAGTCCCCAGAAAATGCATTATTTGCTTAATGTTTCTACACTGATTTTTGCTCAATGACTTTGACTCCTTGACGACTGTTACTAACTATCCCGCATAAATGATCACTTGTTATCAAATGTGACCAAAGTTCCACTGAAGTTATGTGATGCCAAATGAGCCATTTCCAGTCACTGTTAACACTCACAGTGAAGACCGTGATGTGCAACTGAAAACCAGTATTTAGATCATTTCGTTACATGCACCGTTCTCAAAGGCTAAAAATGAACTTACATGCTCAACTTTCCAGTCTCATTTGCACGGTTGAAACCAAATGCACATATCTGTCTGACTGTTGCATGGAAATACACTTCACAGCCCGCTTCAGGCTCCAGGCTTGCTGATTTGATATGTGTGGTCTGACAAAGCGCTGACCCAAAAGGACCAACAGAGGCAACAGTCATACTGACTACAATCCGCTGCTGCCAAGGCTGGCTGGCTGCAGACACAAGACATCGTACACACTGTGGACTTAGATAATCACACAGTCACGCTGAAATGTGTAAAACAAAGAGTTCGGCTCGTATAAGTCTCTTCCTGTTCAGCGTTCCTCAAAAAGCCTTCACAGACTATCAAAGACGTGTGAGCAATGGCACTTCACACATATTAAAAAGTAGGAAATTTAAAACATTACAAGAGATTACACTCAACAAAAATGTAAACACAATGGTTTTGTTTTGTCTCCCATTTTTCACAAGTTGAATTAAGTTCTTTTATACACAAAAAAGACTTATGTCTCTCAGGTTTTGAGTACAAATTTGTGTAAATCCATGCACTTTTCCTTTGCTAAGATAAGCCATCCATCCGACAGGTGTGGTCACAGTAAAAGGCCACTGTAAAATATGCAGGTTTACGGGAGCACACATTTGGCATGATGGCTGCAGGAATGTCTTCCAGAGCTGCTGAATTGTCCATGAACTGAATTCCATTTCAGAGAACAGGCAGTATATCCAACCGACCACCGCATCCCGCCGCTTCATCTGCGTGATCATCTGAGACACATCACACAGATAGCCGGTGCAATAGTTTGTTTGCACAATCAAAACATTTCTGCAGAACCTGCCAGAAACCATCTCATCTGTGTGTTCGTTATCCCCAGGCTCCATACTTTGACCTGACTGCACATCGTCGTTGTAACTGACTTAAGTGGGTAAATTTTCACCTCTGACAGTGTCTGATACTGAGGAGACGTGTTCTTTTCATGTATGAGTCCCAGTTTTCACTGACCAGGGCAGATGGCACACTGAGTGGGATTGCATGATGCGCTTCAAGGTTCTGTCCTGAGCCCTGTTTTGTCTACAGTGTATGAGTTTCCCTTTGGGTAGATAATTAGTTATTTTAAAGATATAAATATCACTGCTCTGCACATGATATTCAGTTTTGCATAGCCTTAAACCCTTATATCAGGCTCTGGCATGCATTAGGAAACTACTCTGGCATTCACTAATCAGGACTTCTTACACCAAGCTTAAAAGGAAAGTCCAAAATTAAAAGTGTAGCTCCTAAACTGTGGGACTCTTTCATTTTTTTTCTTTTTTCCCCCTTCATTCTCATATTGTGTCTGCATTATATATGCAGTTATATGCTCTACAAAGGTGACAAATAAAAATAACCTTTATTTTATTCTACATGAAAACTAGTTTGTGTGCTGCCACTCCCTTTATTTTAGTGATGCATGAATCTCTTCCACTATAACAAAGCTAAGTTTAAACTTATGAACAGCTGTGGCAGCGGGGTTTGTTTCACTGTACTTGTTAGGACGTGCGTGCAATGTATTTGTTTCAGAAAATCGAACCTGAAAGTCATTCAAAATTCCTTGCAATACAAAACAAACCTTAGAACCAGCACCGTGACCTTTCTAATTTTAACTGCTACCGTTTCTATGCGAGGGCCTGCCAGCTCTCTCTGTCAACCTTGAATGTCCTCTCACCACTGGCGAGCAGTAAAGAGTCAACCACATTTCATGTCAGGTCAGTGTTCTGCCTCATTGTGCGATGTGCTTTGCTTCATATATAGATTTTTGGAATAAAAAGGCCAAAGCCCTTTTTTTCCTCCAAAGCCACAAGCTCAAGGGGCCGATGTGCTCATTACATAACAGTTTGTGTTGCTCTCTGTCGCCAGATGTGTTCCTGAGCGAATCAGTGTTAGTGCACGTGTCCATGTGTGTCACGGTCGGTTGAACCAAAACTAGCCAGATCTGGTTTAAAAGCCTTGGGCGACCAAGCTGGTGCCTCTCTCATTAAACAGAAACATCAGAGGTAGAGAGAGAGAGAGATTGGTGGAGAGACTCTGGTGCTGAGGTGTGAGTGTGGCAGCTGGCTGAGCACTGTGGTAAAGTACACTGTGTTCTGGGAAATCCCACAAGTCTCTGCCTACGACTACGTTAATTAAAAATGCTTCAATTAACACTTTCTGTCGATCTAGGATTTCTAGTCACAGCACCCTGCAGCACTGCTCAAACTTCACGTATACACTCAGGCTATGAGCGTATATCGCTTATCCGTCAGGGTCGTGGGGGGAGCTGGAGCCTATCCCAGCTGACTACGGGCGAGAGGCGGGGTACACCCTGGACTGGTCGCCAGTCAATCGCAGGGCCAACACACAAAGACAGACAACCACACACTCTCACACTTAGAGGCAATGTAGAGTAGCCAATTAACCTAATGTGCATGTTTTTGGTACTGTGGGAGGAAGCCGGAGTACCCGGAGGAAACCCACGCAGGCACAGGGAGAACATGCAAACTCCACATAGAAGGGCCCAGACCGGGATTCAAAACTGGAACCCTCTTGCTATGAGGCGACAGTGCTAACCACTGCACCACCGTGCCGCCCAAGATGATATCATGCAGAATTCATTCATTGATCAAAAAATGATCCCGTTTCAGTTACTGTATCATTAGTAGCTGATGGATTACAGTTGTAAAAAATTAAAAGTTGGTTCAGAGGGTAATATTAGAGACAAAAACCTTCATAAAACTCAAAACACAAAGCTATTTGGAAACATAAATACGTTCAACTTAATGGCAAGTGATAAAATTATCTTATTAACTATGAGATATCTGGTTATCTGGAGTATTTGGTCTGAAGATGTAAAAGAAGCTTCTTATGGGCAGAAAATATGAAGTTTTCATCTTCTGAGGAATGAACAAATGAATGTAAATGAAATTAATTCAATTTTGATGATAATCAGATGTAAATAGACTGTGATATTGTTGTATGGAAATCTAGCCTAATGATGGTACTGAATGCCACTTTGTTCCTTTTATAGATAAAGTAAAGTTACTAATGTAAGAAATGTACACGGTGACTAAGCTCCCGTGGTGTTTCTGGATGGAATGTTTACCGTCAGGTTTGCTCTGGGCGAGGATGGTGACAACTTCCCCTTTAGGAATCTCCAGAAGGAAGAGCACTGCTTCCTCTCTCACTACACCTTGAAAATCAACATTGTTCACCTTCAAGACACAAACAGAGGGTACAATAATTATGAATGTTTGCTATTAAGATAATATTAACACTTATTTGCTGTAAACTACCATTCACATTGGAGTTTAAACTACAGGAGATTTTTGTTTATGAAATGCGAGTAAGTTCTGTCTGGACTGTTTACCTTTAGGATCTGGTCTCCGACACGCAGGCCCTCCTCTTCAGCAGGACTGCCCTCTTGAACACTAGCGATGAAGATGCCAACATCGTTTCCTCCTGCCAGCCTCAGGCCGACACTGTCTCCCTTCTGGAAGTTTACCATCACTGTGTTAGGCCTGCAAGATGAAACACATGCTGCCATTAACATTATGGGCCAGGTGTATTAAGATGAAACAAACACAGTTTACTCTCAAATTGTGTGATATAAAATGCACAAATTATGTGTAAACTGCAACTGTGTAAACTGTACATAAACATGCACACTATTCCTCTTTACTGGTAGAAGCACGTGAAGATTGCTGCAGTAGTGATGTTCATTAATATTTTCCTCTTTAATGATGTAATATTTAATTCAATACATCAGCACATTAGCTGTGCCAGTGGAGCCTTATTAAAAGATTTTCTTTTGCGAAACACGTGTTTTTTTTTTATGCAAATTGACTTTCAAGTATTTGTTTCATTTATTACAATTATTCACAATGCGTTAGTCAGCTTAATTCTGTCTTGTTTTCAAGCAACACTCTTAATTATAAAAAACTTGAAATAATAAAAACGTGTTTTATGAGAACACATGTATAATTATATAATGTGCCACCCGCCTGTTTGCTTTGCTTTGTTTGCTCTTATTGTATCCTGGTCCCAGTGCTCTGAGACATTACATAAGCTGCCACCTGGAATGACTTTCTCCATTTGGTTTGGTTTGGTTTGGTTCGATACCTTTCGACTTTTTTCCACCAGCATCCACACAGTGTACTTCGCACACATCCACTCACTTACGCCGACACAGACATCCTCCTCCCATATCTTTTTTTGAAATGTAATTTATGTTTCGTAAATGAATCAGCTAATCTAAATGATGAAAATGATGTTGCCATGTCCTTAGAGTCAGTCATGACAACATGAACCACTGATCATAGAAAGCAGCATTTTCTGCCTAAAGAACACTTTTGATTTTGATTTAAGAATTTTGATGTACAAGTACAGTTTGATGTGATAATACGTCTGTGCTTTTACTTCAGTAAGATTTTGAATGCAGGACATTTGCTTGTAAAGAAGTATTTTTATAATGTAGTATTACTTGTTTTATTTAGATAATGGCTTTGAATACTGATTCACTGTCTGTCTGTTAGTATGAAGTAGTAAAGTCCATGAGTTCGTGCGCACTTACAGAAAAGAACAGCATTAGATGCCAATTAGTATAGTGAACACCATGGAAGGTGTCTAGCATGAAACTGGGACACAGCAGAGTGGACACATCTGCTGTTGACAACAGTAATGATCTGACCTTTACACTCTGGAAAGGGATGTGGAGGGAATAGACGTTATATGAGGCCGTGGACTTGTATAGGAAGTCTTTGTGTGTAATGTCTCTATGTGAGCTGCTGTGTTGTGGTTCACTACCTACTGAACTGGAGACCAATTTGAGACACACAAACAGATGCACTGTGATACATTAATAATATTTTAACATCTCTACCATACACCAGTGATTCAAGCCGAAGCCAGTTCTTGCAGCACTAAACCATCAGGATCAGGTGCAAGCCATATCATCATTTAAAATGCACTCAGCGCCCAGTGACATGAAGCAAACTGTCTCTTAGTAAAGTGACTTTCTATTCCGACTGTATATGAGAGGCTACAGAAATTCAACATTCACTGAACACAGTTAGTATGGACAAATTGTGGAAACTCAAGTGATCGCAGGGATTGGATTAATGTACTGGCGATGTGAAGGTCATAACTAAGGTCCTTTAATGTATATTCTGTTCTCATACACATAAGTTTTCATGTCATTATGGAAAAAATAGAAAAATAGAAATGTCAAGAGAAACAACAGTACAAATCTGAAGTATAGAGATCTGTCATGAGAGAACAAAAAAAACTTGCCCATATATTTTTTCATCTTCTGGACTCGGGCGGAGGAGAATCTTGGGAGTGGTTGTTGCAGGAACTGTAGATTAAAATACATATATATATATCAGGAAGAGTGTTGTTAACATCACATATGTTTCCAACAAAGCTTTGGTTCAAAGTCCACGCTTTGCTGGAGCAAATACACGATGCAGAACGGACTGTCCGAGCTTAGAGAGGAGCTGCTAATAATGACTTTCTTTGAGATAATCAAATAGTGAACCAGCAGTATATAGCTTGACATGTTTACTGTTTCTAATCAAAATTATAACAGTACTTCATTCATTTTATATCTATTTACAGCTCCAAATCTGTGCTGAGGTTTGGCTATACTGATATTTTTTTATTAAAATATGACAATACCTTCAAAGCTGTGCTAAACAATATTTTCCATACTGCAGAGGCAATAAATCAAATGTGCAATGTCTTGGTTTTGCTCATGGTAATGAACCTAAATAGTAGGTTCATTTCAGCAGCAGAGAGCAGTTGTTTTCAGTGAAAAAGCTCACCACCAAACAACAGCCACAGTTAGCAACTTCACATAATACATAACGAAGCATTTAGCAGCTAGAAAGTGTTGGCAGAGACCAAAAACAAAGCTAAAGGGAGAGTAAATTAAACCTGCAATCCTCCACTGAACAAAAACACAACTCAAAGAAAGTGCAAGTGTTGCTTTGTGATTGCTCTAAGTGTGTGTAGTGTAGTGTGTATGTAGGCAGTTTGTTAGCTTGCATGTTTGTATGAACTTTTTAAGATAATAATACCTCAGGTTTTTACAGCTTGTTTTTGCTGACCCCACATGGCCAAAAAAATCAAGTAAAGCAGATTTTATCTTTATAAATATGGGTATACTGTATCTGACTGCTTGCTCCAGAGTCTCAAAACAAGAAATTCTCTTTTTCCAGTCCAGTAAGCTATATGCGATTTATGGCTGTATGTACAGTGCATCCGGAAAGTATTCACACCGCTTCGCTTTTTCCACATTTTGTTATGTTACAGTCTCATTCCAAAATGGATTAAATTAAATTTCTCCCTCAAAATTCTACACAACATACCTCATAATGACAAAGTGAAACAAGTTTTTGCAAATGTATTAAAAATGAAAAACAAAAAATGTAACATGTACATAAGTTTTCACACCCTTTTCCATGACACTCAAAACTGCCCTCAAAGTTGACAGCACGTCAGAGCACAAACCAAGCCATGAAGCCAAAGGAATTGTCTGTAGACCTCCGAGACAGGATTGTGTTGAGGCACAGATCTGGGGAAGGGTACAGAAAGATTATCTGCTGTATTAAAAGTCCCAAAGAGCACAGTGGCCTCCATAATCCCTAAGTGGAAGAAGTGAGAAGGGCCTTAGTCAGGGAGGTGACCAAGAACCCAGTGGTCACTCTGACAGAGCTCCAGCGTTGCTCTGTGGAGAGGGGAGAACCTTCAAGAAGGACAACCATTTCTGCAGCCCTCCACCAATCAGGCCTGTATGTTTGAGTGGCCTGACAGAAGGCAACCTCAGTAAAATGAAAGCTCACCTGGAGTTTGCCAAAAGGCACCTGAAGGACTCTCAGACCACGAGAAACTAAATTCTCTGGTCTGATGGAACAAAGTTTGAGCTCTTTGGCATGAATGACAAGTCTGGAGGAAACCAGGCACTGCTCATCAGCTGGTCAATACCATTCCTACTGTGAAGCATGGTGGTGGTAGCACCATGCTGTGGGGATGTTTTGCAGCAGCAGGAACTGGGAGACTAGTAAGGGTTGAAGGAAAGATGACTGCAGCAATGTACAGAGACATTCTTGCTGACAACCTGCTCCAGAGTGCACTGGACCTCAGACTGGGGCGAAGGTTTATCTTCCAACAGGACAACGACCCTAAGCATACAGCCAACATCACCAAGGAGTGGCTTCAGGACAACTCTGTGAATGTCCTTGAGTGGCCCAGCCAGAGCCCAGACTTGAACTCTATTGAGCATCTCTGGAGAGATCTGAAAATGGCTTTGCACCAACGTTCTTCATCCCACCTGATGGAGCTTGAGAGGTCCTGCATTGAAGAGTGGGAGAAACTGCCCAAAAATAAGTGTGCCAAGCTTATAGGATCATACTCAAAAAGGCCGTAATTGCTGCCAAAGGGGCTTCAGCACAGTATTGATCACAGGGTGTGAATACTTATGTACATGTTATATTTTTGCTTTTTTATTAATAAATTTGCAAAAAAAAAAAAAAACCCAAAAATCAAGCAAACTTGTTTCACTTTGTCATGTAGAATTTTTGGGGAAAAAAATTAACTTTTATACATTTTGGAATGAGACTGTAACATAACAAAATGTGCATAAAGCGAAGCGGTGTGAATACTTTCTGGATGCACTGTATGTATTATGCCTGGTATTTGGTAATATAAGGACTGTCACCCAGCCATGGTGGGTGAGTGATATGAATAATAACCTGGAGGCTCCTCTATGCGCTGTGCGTCTTTGTCCAGCTCCGCTGAGGCCTGGGGGTCTTCGGGTATTCTGAAAGGGGAGGCCATGGCTGACATTTTGGCTGTCCTCATAAGTTCGTCCCTGTTAGACATACACACAAACACACAGAATGAGAGGCTCTAAAGAGACTACAAGGTGTAACAACAACTGATTAAAGCCTGGGTGAGCTGCACTAACTCATGCAGGAGCAAGATTACAGTGAGACCTCTCATATATTTTAGAAAAGCAATAGGAACTAATGGTCTGCATAATTAGATAACTACAAAAAGTCAAATCTGAGCCTCAAGTCAGCTGTCTCAGTCTTATGTCCTGTCAAAGCAAGTCTTAAGTCAGTGTCCCAGTCCTTGAGGGAATGTCCAATTTAAGTCTATATAACCAAACTGAAAGTCAGTTGTGTCCATTTAACTACCTGGGGTTGTCTCTTTCATTAGAAGAGTGGGAGGACAGGTCAGACTGGCGGGACCTCCTCTCCTCTGGAGGTGAATAGGAATGGTATGACTCCATCTCTGATATGTCTGACAGAAAAACAGACAGACATCTCAGTTAAACACACATGCTTCTACATTCAAACTAACCTCCCCTGTCCAAGCCGAGTGCTGCCGCCACCACCACCACCACCACCACCAGCAGTACAAAATGGTTGCCTCAGGAAACCCAGACACCAACTAATTACCACCTGGGACAGGCTGAACACATTATTAGAAAGACTATGAGGACAAACCCTAGTGCCACAGCTCAGTGTTCAAGATAAAAGCAGCTATTACTCCAAAACAACTTGAATTCATAGACCAGAAATTACAATAATTAGAAAATAAAAAAATCAAAACATGATCTTTCAGATATGTGTAAAAACTACCTTCCAGACAGCTACTGGTTTCCATTTATATCAATGTACTTTGAAAATCAGCTCTCTTGTCTATACAATACAGTGTAATGTGAAGTAGTGGTTCCAATACTGTACTAATACGGTACAACTACAGTCCTTTAGATTTCAGTCTTGGTTGTCTGGCGACACCTGCGTAACTGGTGGTGAAAGCTTGCCAGGTGGTCTTTGCACCTTACGTGCATTCAGCTATACAAGGACAATGCTACTGAACGCTACTGAGTAAAAAACCGTTTGGAGGGTTTGATGTAATGCATATAGAATTAGAACTTAGTTGTTCTTTCGAGGCTTTCAAGAAATTCTTTGTAAGGATCCACGAGGCAACTTCTGGAATATCAGTATGAGGGCAGCCCTGACCTCATGAGAGTATCTATACTGCTGGTCAAAAGTGCTTACACACATCCCTGCTCTCCCCAGAGACCACCTGGCCTTCAAGTTGTTTTTTTTTCCATTTGAAGTGAACATGGGTAGCGGAGTCTTTGATTTGGCTGCTTTTATCTGTCAGAGTGTGGCACATAACACACTGCTCTGAAAAGAGACAGAGGGAGGATGAAAATGGAGGCTTTAGCAGAAGCTAATACACCAAGAACCCAGAAACTAAAGAGACACTTGAAGACTCAGGTATGAGAAGAAAAGCCACATAAAATCTGTCCCCCCTGAAAGTAAGACACCATGACAAACTCAGTGACAACTCTGTCACTTTCAATAGGATTGTCACATTCCTTTATGGCTTTGAGCAGATTGTTTTTAACTTAAATTTAACACCAATTAGAGGTCAGAGAGGCACAGCCGTGTTTCACCAGGTACGATCGAGTACATGTTAGTCTGATTAGGGTTAAAGACATTCTGCATGCAGCATTACACAGAGGTAACAGAGAGAGAATGAAAAGTAGTGATGATATACTAAAATGGAAAAGAGAGAGAGAGAGAGAGAGAATGAAACAGACAGAAAGAGAAATGTGAGGATACTGGGTCAAACCTGCTATGGGTAAGTGATGGCCAATATGTAAGAAACAACTATCGTCGTTTTCATTACAGCAAGAAACTCAGAAGAGCCATCATAAAGTACCAATCAGCATGTAGTTTTCTCTCTGTCTGCCCTCCAGAGGCAGGGTCTAAGGATGGCAACGTGGGCCGGCCCATCCATCTGTGGCAACTGAACAGTCTAGTCCACAGCAGGATATACACAACTACGTTACACATTGGATGTTTCTGGTTCCCACAGAATCAGTCATTACATTTTTGGTGATTCCCTCCACCAACGGCATCAAATTTTTTTCTCGTGTATTAACTGGTAACAAATTTTAGTCTAAAATATAAAAGTATTTTCAATTCCATTAGTAGTTGAACAACTAGGGCTAAAAGTGGATGTTTATATAGCACTTTCTCAAGTAGGGGTGTCAGTTGACTCCTGGTAGTCTGTTTTCTTCAATACAGAGAAATACAAAAAAATTCCTTTAAGATTACCAATTAGATTACCGCTTAAAGATTAGGCACTTTATGTGTTTCTCTGTGACAGTTCTGATGTGCATTGGAGGTACTGTGTGCCACAGCAGACACATTTACAAGATGGTAGTGAGTTCATTTTTTAGCAGTGGAAGTAACAATAAAATCTAACAAGTACATATTAATTCTTACAATCAATATCAAAAGTTAACAGGCAGATTGTTGTGCAGTTTACGGAGTACATTTATGCCGCGCAGGGGATTAACCCTTTTAATTCAAATGATTTTAATCCTCCACCACCACCTTCAGGAAATTCCCTATATTCAAAAGCCCAACATGTTTTCAAGTTTACACTCTTGTTTTATGTATTTATACAAGGTCACAGCAGCAGAAACAGCCCATGTGCAAAGATATTAGTGCTTTTCCTTAGTCTAAGCGATTCATGTCCTTTTCATGTGAATTTGCTACTGAGTGACTGCTTGGAACAAAGCTTTAGCTGTTAGTCAGTGATGCAGTGTGTGGCAGGGGCGTGCGTGGCCGTGTATTTCCAGGTGAACAACCACCAGAGCCTGCAGACATCCTAACTCTGACTACCAACCAAACACAAACACACACAGAGAGTCAGCTGCACCACTAACCCCTGACAGTTCCACTATTTTGTTTCACAACACAATTACTTAACTCACCTGGTTCTGAATTGTTTTTCAAGGGATACTGCTGTATTGGATTGCATTGGATATTGTACCCAAACTACTGGGAACATGTTGATGTAAGGTGGCCCAATACCACACCACCACAACATCTATGAGTATGACCAAAAACTTGATCCACAGACCTTGTGATCAGTGGTTTTGGAGCATAGAAAAACAATCTTGATGAAAACTCAACTAGACTGAAAAGACATGTTGCTGTTGAACTGTAATTTTTTTTTTTTTTTGTAATTTTTGTGAAATGACTTTAAACATATACTATCTAGGAAATTTAGAGCCCTGTTTGACATAACATGTCTTAAAATAATTAGGGCCACTGAAAAGCTGCATGTTGTCACCATTCCAACATTGTGAAGTTATTGAAAAAGTACTAACACAAATAAACATTAATAAAAAAATTATCTAAAATTGTTTCAACATTGTGTCGAAAAAGAAGAGCAGCTTTCATTAAACTACGGTGGCCCTGTCAGTGCAGTGAGATGTGTGAGAATAATAGGAGACTGTGTGAAATGGAAATGCAGACAGAGACAACAGGAAGGTGATGGGAGGTCAGATATACCACCTGGACAAACAACGGCGAGTTGCTACACTGTTAGGACAAATCATTAATATGTTATTACACTGAAAAATTCAACGAACATCTTACCCACTTTATGAGCCACGCTTTGTCATGCAACATTCTGTATTCACAAAAATAAATCATCACCCTTTGCAACATCATGATTCAGCATTCAGATATCTATTACAATATTGTAAAAATATATAACTGTATCTGAAGAGAGCCTGTAGCCTTTTCAGAATCAGAATCAGAATTCCTTTATTTATCCCTGAAGGGAAATTCTTAAATCTTTTTCCACTGGCGTTATTCAACTTCTATATTTAATGAATCACACAATTCAGAGTACATATTGATTAAAATCTGTTTATTTATTCAGGCAAATAAATCATTTATTAAAAAGTTTAAAGATTTAGAGCAGTATAAAGAGAAGTGCAAAAGGTGTGAAAGCTTTACAACTTCGGTTGTGTCACAGCCATTTTACAGCTTAGAGAAAGGCAACAGATTGTTACATATGCTGTGTCTTGGGTGGTCCTTCATCTAAAAGTATGACATATTATCTGGAAGAGAAAACAGACAAAGATTGCAGCGATTACAGGGATCGCTTCCGTTGTCAAGATGAACACTTTCAAATCAATATGATCAGTTTTTAGTCAGGTGTCAGCAAAAGGGGATGGAGGTTTATCCTAAAAACACAGTAAGGTCCTGATTAAATCCTGACCTGCTGGAGCAGCTGCAAGCAGAAGCTCAAGACTACTTATATTGCAGAAGGTATTTTTAGCAGCTTGAGTGTGAGATATTTTAAACCTTTGTATACTGTATGTGTGATGTAAACATGATTGTAACTGTATGTCTCTAGGAAACTGCTAAATGATGCCAATGAACACTATGTTTCAATTATGAATTAATTTTAATGGGTGTGGTAAGGAGGTTTAAGTGTGCCACAAGAATTGATTTCAACTTTTTCAATGGTTAATTAAAAATAATTATGTCATTAAAACAATTTCTACAATTAAATGAAATAATGAAATAAAATTTTGTATTTCAATAATGTAATAAAAATAAATAATAATTAAAAAGCATTAGTATTAACTATTTCCACTGCATTGTTTTGTCTAAACACATATATAAATTACATTAGGTTACATTATACATTTGCATACATTAGTTAGTCAGTGGGAGTCCTGAAATAAAGTGAGTGCAATAGGAATTTCATTTTTTGAAATGTATTTTTTTTTTCCAATGCATTTCTGAGTTCTTAAATTGTTGCACAAGAGGAAGCAAATGTTTAATTCAGTGATACTCAACACTGTTTACATTTTATATGGACTCCCCTAGGTTCCTGCTTTCCTCACCGGAATACTTTATTTTTCAGGCAATGGTAACAGGAGAGGGTTCTAATATCATGGGCTGGGGCAGAGATATATTTCAGTTTAACAATGGAGAAACTAAAGATTAGATCATAGACTTCAGGACACGAGAGGGTAAAAAATTACTTTTTGAAATATAGGAAAAACCAACTGCAAACATTAATTCAATTAGAGAAAAATGTCAAAGTGACAGTTCATCCCAAAATCAAAAATACGTATTTTTCCTCTTACCTGTAGTGTGTTTATGCATCTAGACTGTTTGAATGTGAGTTGTTGAGGACTGGAGATATTGGCTTTAGCGATGTCTGGTTTCTCTTGAACATGATAAAAGTAGATGACACTCTACTTGTGGAGCTCAAAGAGGATTATTGTTGCTGCTCTAATACAAAGTTTTTAAAATTTTGTTCCGCTCGACTAAACTGCTTGCTTGCATGGCGTTGCGCCAAAATAGCAACAGCAGCAACAGCGTAAAACAACAAAAGTTCTCTTTCCAAAAATCAGGGTCCTATTTCTCAAGACAATCCGTAAACTTTATTGTTCGCATGTTACATGCAGGAACTGTTTTCTTACTGCTACTCCACATGGAATGAAATGTGTATCCAGTCATGAACAAGAAGCTCGTGCTCATGATAGGCAGGATGTAAACATTAATGGTGGACTCCTTGGATGAGCTGTAATTTTAGCCTCTTGTGCTCTTCCTTCTGCACAGTGACTCCCAAAGAAAATAGCTCCAACATGAAACTGCTTGCAATAAGGTCTGTGAATTTTCTTTAGCAGCCTGGTCATGAGTTCTGGAATGTAACATTGCTGTTTAAGTTTTTAAATTTCAGCACAGGCACCACAAGCAAAATGTCGTCTAGTTTGATTTCATTATATTCCTCTACCCATCTCTACAGCCGATGTCTCTACAGCTAATATCTCTACAGCCGTTATGTCTACAGCTGACATCTCCAAAATCCATCAAGTAACCAAAACAGTCTAGAATCTATACTGTGCTCTTTATCAATCTAGACTCTGTTTTAGAACCAAATGGTTCAAAAGGTCTTTTTATTTGTGTTGCTTTCTGTGATGCTTTTCATAACATGTTGATGAATGTCTGTCCTGCTTCTCCAAGAGCTCATAAAAATTCACTTTAGGTTCACTCAACATAACGATAATCTGAATTTAAATGGATGATGATTTCATCACCCTTTTGTTAATGACTGTTTTAACAGTATAACTAAATTTAAACAATCGCTGTATAAACGCTCGCTCTGTATAAGCTTAACAAAAAAATCTATTGACTAATTGAACTTAAAAAATTTATGGTTAATCTGATGACACACTTCAACCTCCACAACTGAGCACAGATGTGATTAGCTCTATTTCTGTGGTCAGCTGTCAGTTTTATGTCAATAATGCACCAATAAACACACATGTACATGTTTTATATGTCTGTAACATGAGCACCTGAAACAATTTAACAGAGTATGACCAATGCTCAGCCTTAACAGGATAGTTCAGGTTTTGGATTGTATGATGGTCCTGATCCACAGTCAGTGCATTACCTGCAGTAGATGGTGGTAATCATGACTTTGGTGTTTTAAAGGGTTAGTTTGAATTCACAAATATCACACATTAACACAAACAAACTAACCAATCAAAGTAGCAGCAAACCAGCAACTCCTATGTTTTGCAAATAAAATTATTGTTTTTGTCAAAGGAGCCTGGGGCATTAAAGATAAAGGAATGACAACTCTAGTATCCCATCAGAGAAGGCTGTTTGAAGGCAAGGAAAAGCGGTAAAAATATTCCAAATATCACACACTTAAATGGATAATTATTTTTTAGATGGTTAGAAAACACTGCGCTCTCCACAGCAGTAAAGTACAGCAGCTCCTACTGCTTCTCCAGGCTGGGAGCGTGCTGACCATCATCTGCTATACGTAATACACTGACTACAAATAAGCACAGCATACAACCCACACTAAAAAAATATGGATCTTCAGTTTAAATTTACTTCCCCTGATTTGGACTTACACTGACGTTTGATCAAATTCTTAAAAAAATTCTTAGCCACAACATACAGTGTGTCCCACAGTTATGCTGTCTGGATAGATTAACATTCAGCAGTCCATGTATTTTGTCAACTAAATAATATGAAGTCGAATAGCAGGGATTATGACACTGATTTAATTGAATGTGAATGAAAATTTTTGACACCTTGAGGTCTCTGTAGAGCTCTGATTATGTAATAACTTCTAATTATGTATCCTATGTATTACAAGACATATCAGCAACATATCAGAAAAAAATATTTTTAAATATTATATTGAAGGTCACAAACACACCATCAACACACCAGAGTACCACATCAAGTGTATGTCAGACCTGTGGGAGACACTGTACATAGCAGTCGTGTAATGACATGACAACCACTACAAACTTCCCTGTGGTTTAACACTAGCCCCATTGGTCACAACGTGCATTCAGTGACTCACCATCATTATCAGAGTCAGAGTCTGCGAGGGGGGGGATGCGGACAAGGATCTGGCGGCGGTCTCTCTGGACCACCAGCTGCAGCTTCCCTCTTGACTTCTCTATCAGTTTCCCAGCATCATGCAGAGAGAGGTTCTCCGTCACTGTCCCGTTGATCTGCACACACACACACGAACACACAGACACTGCTTTGTAAACCTGGCACACTTTTATTCTTTGTTTCACAGGTTTTGGCTTCTGTATGGACATAAACAGTTCAACAAAAAAATGAAAAAAAAAAATCTTTTTTTTTCTCAGATTGTTTGCTTTGAAAAGTTTGAAAGATGTGTAAGTAGAAAGGGAAAATAGCTGTTACTTAGCAATGTGAACACTAGAAAGATATATTTTTCTTTTGCATTCTCTTAGGTATCTACTGGTCATCATATGTGTATCAGTAACCCTTGGAGGATCACAGTGTATGAGGCTGGGAACCACCGTGCTAGATGATTGATCTGTAATGGATGTGATGTGAATGTGTGTGCACCTTGAGAATGATGTCGCCCTCCTGCAGGTTCCCATCCTTGGCAGCTAGGCCTGTGCTAGTCATCTGTTTGATGAAGATCTGACTCCCCAGACGCAGACCATACTCTACAAAAACACATGATAACATACAACATTCCACAGTTAATGTAAAATCCTTCTGGAACTGACTGAAGATATTTTAACTTGCAATTTTGACAAAATAGGAGCTGAATGCAGTACTGCTCGATGTCAGATTTTCACATCATAAAACACACAAACAAACACATCCTAAAGGACTGTGTGTACACCATATTTCAGTTTTGTTGTTTTATGGCACATGAAAGAGAAACTGTTGTAATCTTTAATCTTTTTGATCTCAGCCAATCTCACTATGATCTTACAACTGAGAACAGCGTTGGCTGGGTCCTATAATATAATGGGGTTTACCATCCCGTCATCTTTATCCTGTAAATATTCATCCAAACCTGTCTTCACAGAACATCTGAAAGTAGGATCATTCAGTATACCAGTATTTAGTCTCTGTTATGTTTCGCTGTACCCCATCCAAATGTTGTGATAAAGAGTAACTAAACCCAAGAGTCAGAATGAGGTGGTTGTTGTTGTAGGTGACGTAGGTGTCAGTTCAATTCTTACTTTCCGAGGCTGCAGCTAATGGTGTTTCAATACGAGGTTAGAGCAGTCAGCAATAGTCAGTTATGGCATTGAAAATAAAATTTGCCATTGAGAGCTAAACCTAAATTGAAAAAGTTAACACTGGCATTGAAACATTTGTATTTGAAAAAAAAGCTGTATTATCACAGAAACAAATAAGCTTTTTTATGCTGTTTTGCTTTAATGTCACTGGTTTTCACTATAAACTTTCCTTTCCTCTAGAAAACAAGGCATAATTGTAATGTTTCCATCAGTATCAAGAGTAAAGAGAATGTAATTCTTATTTCAAAATAAAAGACAAACATTTCAGCTGTAAAAATTATGATTCATATTTCATCCACAGCCATGCAGTCATACAGTAAAACAACAACACCCCCAGGTAAATGGACAGTCTTGGAAGAAAGCAGGTGTGTTTTACCTTCATTGGGTCTATTCTTCACCAGCAGGACGTTGACAGGTTTCTCCAGTGGCTCCAGCTCTCTGGAAGGTTCAGGGGATGGAGGGTTGTCATTAAGCTGGTCCCTGCTCCTATACCTCCCTCCTCTTCCTCCTCCTCCTTCCCCTCGCTCATACTTGTCCTCCAGACGGTAGCTGTCCCCAGGACTACGTCCTCGGCTATGGTACCTCTGACGGTCAGTGCTGGTGTCCATGGCTCGTCCTCGGCTACCCTCCCTCCTAGATCTGTCCGGACTGGGTGAACTTCTCTCCTGGCTCCTTCCACGGCTCCTTCCTCTCTGGTTGTAGTCCCGCCCTCCCCTGTACTCAGGGTCCAAGTATCCTTTGCTATCAGATGTGTGGTCTCGTCCTTCGTTACGGTACCAGCCGTTGTCATTGTCGGCATCGTAATAGTGGGTGGAGGGGGTGTATTCTCGACTGTCCGCACCTGGGGAGGGCGGCTGCTTAAGGGAGTGAACGGCCACCTTGCGAGGTCTCTTCACCGTCTGACAGAGAAAAAAATAACGAAAAACCCTCTCATTAAAACCGTTTACATCGGGATAAACCTTTTCTGTCTGTGTATCCCCATAGACCGATCAGATGAGCCCAAGCACTCAAGCACAGTGTTAGATTTTTATAAAACCAATTACCAAAAAGTTCTTTGCATAATTATTCAACTGTTAGCAATAACAATAACCTTTTGCATGTAATTACTGACAATGAGGAAATCTTATTTGGGGTAATTTGGCTGTCTGAGTAGTAAGTTTGGGTCAAACAAATTCAAATTCAACACAAAGAAAAAGTTGTGTATGTCGCAGGTCTTTGCAGCATGTTGTGTGTGGAACACATAGCTGAGTGTAATGTAGACTACTGTAATTGGTCTTTCTTTGGCCCTGCTGACTGCTGACTGGTGGGGAAGTAGACATCATGAATGTAAAGAAGAGAGTACAGGGAAATAACCAGAGTCCCTGACACACACACATTCCCAGGTTGACAACTACAGTGCACAGAGTGAGTGGCCTCTGAATTAATCTGAATTTAACACAAATAATATCTAATTGGAATTACTCGTATTTGTACATAAAAGACAGCACTGTATTTTAGTATTAGTGTTATAATTCAGTAACTCAGTGTAGGGTTAGTACATTTCAGTTTCATGGTTAAAGTCCAAAACTTGACACACATGGAGAAGTCACCTTCCATCCATCCATTTTCTATATCGCTTATCCATGCAGGGTCGCATGGAAGGAAGGAAAGGAGGGGCACATCCTGGACTGGCTGCCAGTCGAATGCAGGGTCAACACACAAAGACAGACAACCACACATGCTCACACACTCACACCTAGAGGCAATATAGAGTAGCCACTTAACCTAATATGCATGTTAGTGCGACTGTGGGAGGAAGCTGGAGTACCCGGAGAAAACCCACGCAGGCACAGGGAGAACATGCAAACTCCACACAGAAGGGCCCAGACCCAGAAATCTTCCTCTGTGAGGCGACAATGCTAACCACCGTACTGTTCTGCTCAAAGTCTAAATAAGAATCACCAACAGTCTACCAAGAAAATTAAAAAAAAAAAAGAAAAAATCTGATTCAAACATATCAAACTTCAGTTTTTGCGACTTCAGATGATGAGATATTAATGAGACAATGAGACATTACTGCATGCACACACACAACACATACAGTCCATCCGTCCCTGTAGATGTACAGTGCTACAATAGTGTCACTCCTCTGCACTCTTTTCATCTTCTCCACTGCTCTCCTTTCCAACATTTAAAAGAAAAATACATTTCTAATGAAACAATGTTCCCCATTAACCCTTTAAAATCAGCAGACAGTTAAGATGAGCGGAGACCTCACTTTGATTTTCAGGAGGAAGCTGTTGTTGTTGTTACCCCGTACATTAATATACATCTCAGTTAGTTAGTTGCTGAAAGTTGGTCAAATCTGATGGCACGTACATTAAAACAAGGAGGGTCATACACAGCACTGACCCCTGTCACAAGACACACGTGTACACACTTACATACATACAGCAAATTTTGCAGATCGTATAACTGAACCCCATTTACCATCAAGTGCAGGATAAGAGTGAGATTTTATGTATACAGAAAAAGTCAGTAAGAGCTTGTTAGCTTGTGACCCACAACAGAGGGAGAGTTGTGCACAGAGGAAAATCCATCAGACTGGCTGACTGAAACATTCTAATTCCAGTGCTTACCAAGAACAAACACACACTGGCTGACTGCATGACAATTATTTGTACCAGAGCTATGAGCATCTGGAGACGCTGAGAAAGTTCCTTGTGTGTGGTTCATACTCACTACTTTGGCCACTTTCCCACATTTACGGAGGGACTGCACAGCAAAGGAATGAGGCACGTTGTCCATGGGGATGGAGTTGACCTGAATGACACGATCATTCTCACTGGACAAAGAAAAAGATATAGAGATACAAGATAACTGTGAGAGAAAAAAAAATAAAAAAAACAAAAGGTCACCAGTAAAAAGTTTTTTACAAATAACACAGTCCTGCTTCATGCATAATCCTACTAAAGCTAACTGCAGGAACTAATTCTTCCCCCCTTACGGCTTGTCAGCTTTGTCAATAGAGATAATCTTGATAGTGAGGTAAGCAGTGAACAATTAGCACATGTAGCACAAGCTGTTGGGGAGCACATTTTTAGCCCTTTCTGTATTCTTGAGAACCTTCATCAGTGTTTTGACTGAGTTGAGCATTAAGAACAGTGTCTAGTAGTCAGTGGTGGAAAAAGCATTTTTATCCTTTACTTAGAAAGTGCAAAAAATATAAGAAATAAAAGTACCAATACAGCAATGTACAAACACGATTACAAATAAAAATCCTGAACGAAAATATACAAAGTATTCACCCCCTTTGATGTTTTCCCCTAGCATTGCTTTTATAAATGGGATCACAGTCAATATAATATTTTTTGACAAAAATTAACAAAAAAAGATAAAGTGAAAACAGATTTCTAAAAGTAAAGTCAATTAATTAAAAATATAATGTAAAATTAGTGACTGCATAAATATTCACCCCCTTTAAAGTAACTGACCTAATTCAGCAGAGGTCCAGCCAACTGGTGCTAGCAGTCTCACAGTTAGTGAAACAGGGATCACCTGAGTGCAGTGAATGTGTCTCAAGCGATTGTAGATAAAGACAGCTGTGTCTGGTAGATCCAGTCACTGGTTAATAAGTATTCTTGGCTACAATTACACGATGAAGACAAAACAACTCAAATAGACCTCCAGTAAAAGGTTATTAAAAAGTACAGGTTAGGGGAAGGATACACAAAATTTCCCAAGTCCCCTGGAGTTCAGTTAAAGAGCACACCCAAAGGCATGTGGGAGACTGCAAGGTCAACTGGAAGAAGGCGTTTTGTTCTGATAAGACCAAAATTGACCTTTTTGCCCATCAGACTAGACACTATGTTTGGCAGACACCAAACACTGCACATCACCACAAACACACAACCCCACCGTGAGGCATGTTGGTGGCAGCATCATGCTGCAGGGATGCAGAACTATAACTTGGGAGAGGATTTATTTTCCAGCAAGACAATGACCCAAAGCAGGCAGCGAAAGCTATATAGAAATGGTTTAAAGACAAAAAGGTGAATGTTCTGTAGCCAAGTTAAAGCCCAGACCTTAATTCAATAGAGAATTTGTGGCTGGATTTGAAAAGGGCTGCTCAAGCCCAATCCCTGTGCAACCTGACAGAGCTTGAGCAGTTTTGCAAAGAAGAATGGAGTAAAATTTGATAACACTTTTAAGTTAGGGCTGGCCCTTAGTTTTGCTGCTATGGGCTTAGACTGCCGGGAATCTCCCATGATGCACTGAGCTTCTTTCTCCTCCTCTAACTCTCCTTTCACACATATCCATGTCCCATCAATGCATGTCACTAACTTGACTTCTTCTCCAGAGTCTTTGTGCTTTCTCATCCCTCAGGTTCCCATGGATCACGTCTGGACCTCCTGCTGTGGTCCTGCTTGACACTGACGACTGTTATTATCACCTGTTATAATTCTGCATTATTATTATTTCTACTAATACTACTGCTACTATCAAAATTATTGTTGTTAATACTGTCATTGTCATTCCAGTACTCTGCTGTTATCATTCTTGTTATGCATCTCTGTCTGTGTAAAATTGCAGTGTCCAGATATGCAAGCCTGAGACCTACCCACACAGACTCTGACTGCAGCCAAAGGTGCATCTACTAAATACTGACTGAAGAGGCTGAATATTTATGCAATCATTCATTTTACATTATATATTTTTAATTCATTGTCATTACTTTGCAGAAGTGTGTTTTTCACTTTATTTTTTTTTTTTGTTGTTGTCAGGGGAAAAAAAATATATATATACTGACCATGATTCCAGGTAGTGAATACTTTTTTAGAGGCACTGTAAGCATGAACGTCAACATGTTGACAAGTAAAAGCATTAACTTTAAGCACTGCTTTGTAAAAGTCCCTCTGACTGAAGCATAATGTGTAAGTGGGATGTTACTGTTGCCGCTGCTGAAGGTGGAGCTAGTTTATGCACAGTTTTATACACAGTGACATGAAACCGTGTGAGAAGTTTAGAGGCAAAAATCAGTATTTGGTGGACCTGCTAACAGCTCATAGATATCTGATGTGCGACCCCCAACTACATCAGGAGCCAAAAGGTTCGGAAAGCACTGGTCTCGTCTTAAAGAGTGTGTTGTATTTTAAAAGCTTGTCATATTATCAGTTCCGTTGAAATCTTCATGTTAGAAGTAACTAGTAACTAAATCTGTCAAATACAGGTATTGCAGTAGAAAGTACATTTCCCTTTGAAATGTAGCAGAGTGGAAGTATAAAGAAGTATGGAAAGAAAAAATACTAGAAAGTATAAATACCTCTAAACTGTACTTAAACACTTGGCTCAGTTATTTTCCACCACTGCTACTTGTGGTAATATTTGTGGAGTTGGGGCAGTGGGTATGACAGTTTAATCAGTACACAGCAGCAGTCCATTGAAGCCTGTGCCATTGAGGTCACTTTTTGACATACTCACAAGAGTAATCCATCTGCTGGTCCTCCCTGCAGCACGTCTGACACGATGATTGACGTCTCACCGTTCTCCACATTGGGGTTGTCACGCCCACCTGACACAGCAATGCCAAAACCCATCTTAGAGTCCTACAGGAACAGACAACAGTTAATGATTACAATGCATTCAGACTCTGAACCAGACTTTATTTTTTTTTTTGGGGGGGGGTTAAAATCTTGTCATTTTGTTTCCACCAGGCAGCTAGCGAGGTGCTGATTTTTTTATTTTTTTTAAAAAACCAGTGATGATATTTATTGGTTCTGTTGACTAATGAATCAATCTGTACTGAAATCTCCTTAGTTATTGTCTTTTCTCTCCAGCTAGGGTGATGATGTGTGTTTCATGTTTTTCATCAAATACCTCTGCTAATGACAACCCTGTCTGCTTAAAACTACCTGTGCAACCCTGATTCCAAAAAAGCTCTGATGCTGTGTAAAATCTAACAACAAAATGCAATAATTTGCTAATCCTATTTCAACTATGTTCACATAAATAGAGTAAAAAGACAAGATATGAAATGTTCAAACTAAACTTTACTGTGTTTTGTAAATACACACTCATCTTGATTCTACATTGTGCCACCATTACATTTCATACAAGCTGGGACAGGAGCAACAAAAGACTGGGAAAGTCATGTACTGTTCACAAAACACCAGTCTCGAACATTCCTCAGGTAAACAGGTTCATTGGTATCAGATCACAGTATCATGACTGGTTATGAAAGGAACATCCTTAAAACGCTCAGTCGCTCACAAACAAGGATAGGCTTTATGACAAACTGAGTAGTCAAACAGAAGAAACATTTTTAAATGCATAATTACAATTTTGGTTTTAATTACATTTATTGATTTCACCCTCTACAATCCATTATTTACACAAAATGTTCAAAGAGTCCAGAGAAAGCTCTGTACATAAGGGACAAAAAGGCGGGGAATCATCATCAATTGCCTGTGAGCTCAGACCTCTTAGGCAACACTGCACTGAAAACACACACAGTGACTAAAGGAAATTACTACACGGGCCAGGAACACTTCAGACAACCATCGTCTGTAAACACAGTTCACTGCGGCATCCGCAAATGCAAGTTAAGATCCTATCATGTAAAGCATGTTGCATCCAGCAACATCCAGAACTGAAAAGTGTGCTGTGGTCCACATTTCAAATGGTTGTTGGATATCATGGATATTGTGTCCTCCAGGCCAAAGAAGAAAGGACTGTCAAGACTGTTACCAGCACAAAATTCAGTGAGAGCATGGAGTTGTGCATGCGTAACTTGCACATCTGTGAAGGCACCATTAAGACTGAAAAGTGCATACAGGCAACAGTAACAGTTGCTGCCTAGACTGCTTACACCTACATTTGCATGGACATGGCAGCAAATCTTTTTAACTTTGCACTGCAGTGCAGGTACTAGACGTGTCTCCCATTGAAAGTGTGGTGCATTATGAAGCACAGAATACGACAACAGAAGGCAACTGAAGTCGTACGTCAAACAAGAATGGGAAAGAATTCCACTTTCAAAACTTCATTAATTTTTGTCAGCAGTTTCCAAACACTTACAGAAAGTTGTTAAAAGGTGATGGGACACAGTGGTAAAAACATACCCCTGTTTTACTGAACGTTTTGCATCAAAGTCAGAATTTACCAAAAACAACTTTATTAGTTTGAAAGTAAAATATCTTGTCTTTGTACTGTATTCAGTTAAACATAGGTAACAAAGAAACAGGGTTGTATAGTATACACAGTAGTATATACATTTTTAGAGGAAACAGGATTGCTGCTCAGTAGCATAGTTTAGTTATTTTTTTCATTCCTTGAAGCATTTAAGGCTAAGATAGGGAAAGATTATGGTTTAGGGAAAATAATGAAAGCCAGTGATTTCTTTTATTCTTTTATTTCACCAAGACCACCATCGCTCCCTGATAAAAACAAAGTGTTTTAGTTCCCTAAAAATAACCATGCCAAATCTTTTAGTTGCCAAAATTGTACAACACTAATGGAATATATTATCAGTGAAATAAAAGCTATAAAAAAAGAAAGAAAAAAAAGGATACGTAATTTCTAAATGTTATTTGCTGTTTCTTCTCAACAGCTGTACAACCATGGGTGGGTTAGCTCGAGGCGGTGCAAGTCTATTTTTAGAATGATGTGCATCTGCACTGTAGAAACCTGGCCTAGAAGAGATACAGGTAATTTGTTGCATTACTAGAGAACTTATTTAATGGTCTGTAAATGAGGAGTAAAACTGGTTTCAATATTTCATTTTTATTTTCATTCCAATATTCATTTTTCCTATGTGATTAAATGTGTATTCTGAAGGAGTATCCACATTACTTATTCTAGGCAGTAATAAGCAGTGATGGAGTAAAGCATAACAAGTGTAAGTGCAGTTTTAGCAGCAATTAAGTAATATAACAAGTTACTAGTAGAATTTTGGATTATTATTATATTTTATACAACACATTACCACCAATAACACAGCGTTCAGCTGCTCTCAGCCATGTCAAACCATTAATGATATTAAACATGGAAGATAAGAATCGCAGTACGATCAAGGCTGGAGTCAAGAAATGTACCTCTAGCTCACATGAGTAATGGTTAAAACTATAAACTATAAAGTATTTCAGCTTGAAACATCAAACAACAAAATTAATAAACTATTCAATCCAGCAAAGCATGAGTGAAATGTTGGCTGCTCTGTCATCTTTTCCTTTCAAACTTGGTGTAAAAGAGGTGTGTGTGTGTGTGTGTGTCTGTGTGTGTGTGTGTGTGACTCTTTGTAATTATTCTTCATTGCACTGAATATACTATATTAAAACAAAGCTAAAACTGAACATTCATACACAGCAGCCTGACAGGTGAACACACGTGTGAATACAGTTTTATTTTTTATGAAACAGATTTGAATATGAAGTTGTCAGATATCAGACACTGATAAAAGCGTATGCTTCAGGTTGATGAATGTAGTGGTGGATGTCTCTTGTTTTAACAACACAGTCAGTGAATGAACTCACCCGGTGCAGAGTGACTGTGTACTGCTCCCACACCATCTCTTCCATCCCTGAGCTCTGTGGGGGGGGGACACAGACACAGAAATCTTAGCAAACACTGACTTTTAACAAAAATATTTATTGCAGCCTACTTTATCTTTACCTTTATCTTGCATGAATATTGTCTATTACATTACAAGTAAAACATTTTCATTCTTGATCACCGCTGAAAATCGTGAAAAAAAAATCTACAGATTGCTAAAAGATATAATCTTGTAAAAGCGCATACACCCTGATAGAGGATTTTATGTATACTGCGCTCCTCTGGTGTAAAGTGTTTCACTTTTTGCAGTGAACCTGACTGGTGCAGATACTCTTTCATCGTTTGTCAATGAAAAACATGCATTATCACATGTCACTGTTTCTTGACCAAGTGAACCAATTAAAAAGGCTATGCTTTGCCAATAACCTTCCTAAAAATAAGCCTCAGCACAAGTAGACATGCACACAAACCTACACTGCACAAATGTGCGAGCAGTACGAACATATAGATCACTGGAGGCTGAGAACATACAAGTGGAAAGGAGACTAACCCAGATTAACATACACACACACACACACACACACACACACACAACACAGGAAAAGGGCGTGTGTGGGTGTGGGAAATGACCTCTGTGAAAGAACAGTCAGTATCATGTCAATAACAGCAGCCTACATGTTGTCCTGCCTGTCTCTCTGCTAGGCTGGTGAATAATTTTAATTGGACAACTGTTTGAGCAGACATCTGCCCTCATCCCTTTCCACCTCACTGCTTTCTCTGTCCGTCTGTCTGTCTGTCTGTCTCTCTCTCTTACAGGCACACACACCAAGTGATGTGTGTTCTGATGACACTGATCGAGGCAGGCCGCTCTGCTCAACTTCAGCTGCTTCTAACAAGAGCTGTGAAAGACAATTGAAGAGGACTGAAGGGTCTGTGTGTGTGTGTGTGGGGGGGGTATACTACACTGTGTAGTATACTGCTATTGCTAATCCTTTTCTGCAGGCACCACTTGACATCGTTTTCCCAAAGCCTCACACCTACGTGTCATGTGCATAAAATTACACTTTTCCATGTTGTCAGAGAGCCAGTCTTGGAATATATAGTCTGTATGGTTGATTCCCTACCACAGTGACTGTAACTTAACAGCAGCTGAAAACACTGATATCACCGTTTGCAGCTGACATCAAAGAATTAAATTCCTGCACACTGCCATCATCTTCATTTTGGGAAAGGATGATGGTGAGGCATATTGATGTTACTTTTCTACCCATGTCCAGGCGTGTGTGTGTATAAGCTAAGTTGCTTCTACTGCACTTACTGTAGGACTTCTGGATTTAAGAAGAAGAGTGTCCCATGAGCCCTGACCCAAAAACCATTTATCTCAATGCCACACTGCTGTGATTTAAGACTACATAGGCAGGCAGGAAACACACAAGCACGCGCACAACAATGCGATGTGGCCCTTACAAACACGCACTACGTGTTTTTATTATTTATGCACCACTTTGTCATGGATAAATACTTCAGTGTGTTCTCTATCGAGGCAGTCTGAAGTACAGCTACTCAGATAATATTACATCTGAAACTAGGATTTCTTCAACTAATCACTTTATCCCAAGGTTAAAAATATCAGAAAACACTGAAAAATGTCCGACGAGACATCTTCAGACATCTTGTTTTGTTTAACTAACACTCCAAACTGAAAGATATGCAGATTACAGTGACATAAAACACATTTCAAGCAGTTTTTGCTTGAAAAATGATGGTAAATCAATTATCAAAATTGTTGCAGACTAACTAATTAATCAAATATTGGTTGCAGCTCTTTTTATATCATACATTAGAACAGAATCACACAGGCTACTTCTATATACGGAACACTGTGATATTTGTATGTGTGTGTAAGTCTGAACAGGTCTCCCCTCAAGCCAAAACACTCAATAAACCATGATGGCCTACACTCTGATTTTTCCTTTGTTTTTTTTTCTTTGACTGTCTAAAATGGCAAGTAATGACATTTTAATATCATTAGTGCTTTAGTTTTGGGGTGTTCTCTGACACTCATATGCTGTCACTGAAACAAATACACTGCCCCTACTGAGACCATGAATGAGAGTATAGCAACGCCGCAATCCATCAGGACGGCTGTGCAACGTGTTTTAATTTCTTGCAACAGCCACTCAACTTCACTTTTCTTCTACTAAATCATCAGAACAGTAAAATAAACCTTTGGCATTGTGCAACTTGGGAAATCATAGCAGTGGCTATATTTCCACATGGAAATCTTGCAGGTCAGTGAGTTTTCTGCAGCATATTCCTAAAAATGTTTCACAATAAAAATATTGTTAAGAAATTAAGGGTTCACCTGAACCGAAAGGCAACAGAGGTTTTAACGTGAAACAGATACAGGTAGCATTGACTTGTATTGCTGTAACAGGACAAACAAAGTGGATCAAAAAGAGGCTTTATACCAAAGTACTGTAACGTGTAACATAACGGACAGCACAACCATCACCAACTCGTTTCTGATGATAGTTGTGTGTTGTGGATGTCAGTCGGTTGTGTGTGCAGCTCTCATCTCTAGTACACAAAAACACATGGAGGCAGCACCCTGTGGTGCTAAGCTGATCAGCTGTCTCACATCTCCTGATAACTAGTAGCATGCTGCTAGCTTTCTCCACTTACACCTGACAAATTCTGATTTCCAATTTTTTTATGTGTGACCCGCTGATACCAATTTTTGCAGATTCTGATTTTCTTTCTAAGAACCACAATGACAGCATACAAACATCAACTCTTTTTTCAATGCAACATTTTGGCCTTTCATAATAAAAGCAATTATTAATCTTTACGTTTTCCTCTCAAAATAAAGTGCTCTGCAGCTGGAAAGAGCAACAAACAAGAACAAACTTAAAATGAACTGTACCCAACGTCATGACATATTTTACTTTACCAAACAAAAGCAGGTGATACAGCAGGTGAGGCAGAGTTATTTAACAAAGCAAATGTCAGTTACTTACATCATTTTAAAGTATGCTTATAAATTCAGCAGGGCTGAGGTTATCAGCTGGGTGATTCAGGTGTCTGATTGAGTTTGCTGTTTCCTGGTAGTGTCCCACAGTTTACTTTGGCCTTACACGGATTACAAATTGCAAGCTTTTCTTCTTCGCTCCCGGTGAGGAATGTCCAACTAAAAACACGTTAGCGTGCTGCTGTGAAGTTATTGCTGTGTTGAAAGCATAAAACAGACCGGCTGGGAATCGGAGATACAGGAGACTGACCGGCCCAGTCCGGGCCGAACACGCACGGTTGATTGGTGCGTCTCTAATTAATTTACCTTCTTGGACAAAACTTTTTATATCAGAGTACTTGTACATGTGTGCTACTGACATTTCAATTCATGTCTTTGTTCACACATGAGCACAGCTCTCACTCTGCTGCCTCACCACAGCGTTAAATGCCACCAACTGATGTGAGCATCACTGAACATCACTGCGTGTCAGACAACCATGTACTTCACTGCCTCCATGTTATATGAAACACACACACACAGTGCTGTATTCAAAGAGCCATCACACACACACACATACGCATGCAAGCAAGCACACACACTTCATATTTTATTTTTAAATGCTGAGTCTTTCAGCACATTCGCCCTCAAGATTGCATTGAAATTACTTACATATATACACAAAGCATTACCAGCTGTAAGCATCACAAATATGTAGGAAAGTAAAGTATCAATCAGCAAAGCAATATTAGTGGCAAATAATAAAGCGAGAAGTATCAGTCTTACTACATCCAACTTGCAGATTTAGATTAATTTCATGCGAGAACAAGCCTTAAAGACAACATCAACATCAGAAATATCCCAGCTGTAAAATTATCTTTAAATTGATCATGCTGAACACCTGTACGTCTTTTCCACTGAATGAATGTGTTCAATTCAATATAAGACCTGAAGACATAACACACCACATCAACACACTCTGCTCATCACTGTCTATCAGCCTATTCATCCATCCATGCATCCATCCATGTCCCACCAATCTCAGAAGACAGGAGTTGCCAGCAGGTGCATAGAGGACCACCAGGCTGCCTTTGAGCTGTTCAGTGTCAAGCCCCCTCAGCTGAATCCGGGCCCCCCCACCACTGCTGCTGCCTCCCCTTTCCCTGCAGCTATCTGAGGCCCCAATCTTGCCCATCCCAGCTTGCCAGCAGCGATGCCAGCCAGGGTAGCCGGGGCAGCAGCCGGTCGGGAGCCACTCCAAACTCATGGCTGGCAGGGGAGCTTCCTCAGTGCTCGTGTGAGTGGAGTGGCCACGGTCCCCCTGCCCTGTCAAACCCATAGCCCAGACTAGTAAAATCCTGCTTCAGCATGGTCCGGCTCAATTTGGGTAGTTTACACGGCATCGCAACCAAAGCAGGCTTCCCACAGGACCAAGTGCTTAACCTCTCTGCCTCAGTGTCCTACCTCCAATCTGGATAAGCCTGTGCAGCGGCGGATTAGCCTAGCCCCGGGAGGGAGGAGAGACTAAAAATAACAGCAGACTCACAGCGCCTCCTCCTCTTGCTGCTCCCGTCCCACGGAGAGTCCTGAGCGCTCGCACCACACTCCTCCACTTCCAGCGCAGGCCAGATGACATGGCCAGGTAGAAGCGGGATCCACAGGTTCAAAGGGAGAGACAGGCATGAGAACTGCCCAGCAGAGCTCTCCGCCTGTCCTCCCACCTCCCTCTGCCTGTCACTCTGCACACTATCCTGCTCCTTTTCCTCTGCCTCTCTCACTCTCTGGCTCACTCACTTACTCTTTCTCTCTCTCTCACACACTCACACACACTTTTTACATCATTCAGGAATTTTTCCTGACTATATTCACTCCTTTAAGAATCACAAAATTTACTTACCATTATATCTTAATTTCTATTTTCCGTCTTAAATTATTTTTAAAGACCAAAAATGGCCATGACCTGAAATACAGAAACAATCCTAACAATTAAACCTCAACAAACTGGTAAAATGTAAATATCATCATAAAACTACTGGAACAGATGAGTAGTTGGACTGATGGATAACAAGCAGTAGACTGACTTGGCAGGCAGACACCCATGTCACATGCAACATTATCTAATATCAATCAAACCACTGTGCAATTTGTGTATTACAACAGCTTTAAAATGTCAAAGCTTAAAGCTACAATAACCAATATTTTTATATAAAGGCAAAACTTAACTATGTCACTGTAATTTCTACGCAATAAAATATAATAATATCAAAAATAAAAATAGTACCAAATCCAGGTATGGACCTTCTCTCCACATGTGCCAGCTAAAAGTATCGCTATGTCTGTGTTCAAAGCAACAAGGTGTAAACAAAGGTAATGAGGGAAAGCCAGCAGAGCATACACTCCATAGCAGTGGGCAGTGGGAACGGGTCACCACAAAACATAGAAAATATAACAAGAAAAAATGTGATCACACCACACGTTGGAGGATGAAACAGCAGTCTCAGTCTGAGTTTACAGGAGACAGTATACCGCACTCACAGTTATCAGACAAACACAACTCAAAGTGCTAATTATACTGTGTCTACTGGCATATTAACTTCAGTGGTGATTTGCAGTACTTTGCTCTTCCAAATTGGTCAAAAAGACCAAAACAAATGAAAAACACTGGCATACTGTATCATCACATTTTATGTTGATATGGTGACTGCGACTGTCAGGAAACAGTTCCTTTTTTCACTCTCACGCAAGTTCAACATTCAACATGAAGACAGTGTTTTTAAATGGCACATAGATCAGACTTTTTTGTACTGAAATTCCTTGTCACTTTTTGATCAACATATACAACAAAACATAATATAAAATAATATCACGTGATAACACTGACCACAGCAATAGGCACTTGGGGTGGAGTTGGTCCCTCCACACCAAGCCTGGTTCATCCAGTTCAACCATGCCTTTGTGGACCTTCCTTTTTGCCCTGGGGTACAGAATTTTGGGGTGGAGGGGAACCCTCCCTGGACTGTTGCCGCAGGGTTGGAGGCATAGCGTTGTCCAAAATGTCTTGGCATGCTGAAGCATTAAGATTTCCCTTCACTGGAAGCAAGGGGCCAAACCCAACCCCTGAAAAACAGCCCCATACCACACCCGAATTTAATAGTAAAAAAGTGTCAACAAAAGTCATACGCCAGAAAGAAGCAGACTGCCATACATGTTACAAGCTGGAATGTAAGGTCAAACTGGTGGACAGGTGTGCACCACATCTGACTTTCATGCCTGTGACCAAAGTTGATTTTCTATCACAGACCAGCAATCGGTGTTGCCTTTCTGACTGTACTGAAACTGAATATTTATGTGAATAAGTGACCTGAACAAAGGCTATGGCAATGGCAAAAAATACACACTAATAAAAAAGTGCAGTTTTTCCTCTGCTGGAAGGGCCTACAGATGAGTGCGTCAATGAGGCTCAGTAATAGGGCTCATATTGTCATGCCATAACCTTACTTTGTGCTACAGTGATCCAGCAGGTTTCCTGCCAATCTGAGCCAGCAGCAAATTGCACTGTAGAGGCCGGCGGAGGTTGCAACTGCCTCTGTGATGGGCTGGACTGTCAATGGTAATTTGACTAAAGTGTGGTCAGAATTTGTCGATGTTAACATTGTTCATGCAATAATATGACAATAACATTAATTAAATCATTTTTCCAAAGCTAGTGACCCTCCTTAGCCTTTAAAATAGATGACACATCATGGTCTGCTCTCAGGTGGGTCTCTTAATAATTCATACATCCAAAGTGCACACTATGACATACAGAAATTTGGCATCTGAAATATGACTTCATCCTCTCTTCACACAGCAGTCTTTGTATGTATTGTAGGTATGTATTTATGCTCTTGAAAACAGTCACATCAAAACACATTGTAGTTATCTGAATATAACTCCAGTTCTATGAGCATGTACCTTGTCTTTTATAGACTTAAGGAAGGAGACTCGGTGACGGATTGCTGACAAAGGAGTGTTCCAATGTCCAGGATCCTTCATATTCTACAGAGGATTTTAAACCTTCATCATAACACAGAGATTTATCAAGGGTGCCTGTGCATATCCTCACAGCACCGAGAATAACTACATTGAAGTGCACGTTTCTCTCTCTTCTTCTTCTTCTTCTTCTTCCTCTCCCTCTTATTGGCAAATTGCAACCAAGTGGGGCATTACTGTCACTGTCACCTGGGTATATGATGCTTTGCAATTGCTTTAAAATGATGAATGAAAGCAATAGAACAAGATTGCAGATGACGCAATATGCATTAAAGGCGGGACCTTTTCAAAGACGCACTGCACATACACCCTAACTTGTTCAGTAAAATGTGTTCTCCACATGTTAGGAGTCTTCCTCAGGGAGCATACATGACCTATTAAAAAAAAGAAGAAAAAAAAAACAGAAAAAAAAGCAATGGAACTATTGCTCTGCTTCCCTTTGCGTTCAGCAACTGACCCCACAGGGACTAGCTTTGCGTGCATTAGAGGGCTACACATGTACTCACAGCACTGAAACTACATCCATGAAAGTACTATTTCTATTTCATACATGCTTTGCCCTCTAGCATGCTTTAAAAACATCAGAGGCAAAGGCGTAAAACACGTGATGTACGCTCAGTTGGACTGAAATTCAAAGAGGTGCCATCAGGGTTAATGCCCAATAAATACATAGGACACAATTTAAAGCTAGTGAAACATATTGTAATGCAACTTGTAGCTAGTGTTTTTAAAGCCACTGGTCACTGTTGGGAGACAAAAGTTGAACCTGAGAGGTATATATGAAATGTATCAATTGAATTCATACATTTTGGACATTCGATTAACTACATTCGAGCTGCACATTGACAAAGAAAACCGTATAAACAGAAAAAGTGAATTCACTGTACAGAAATGTGTGTGACCAGTCGTAAAAAAATATCTCTCACTCAAAGCTGCACTCAGTAAGTGCAGTACACACTTTCAGTTCACTCGTTATGCGTGTGTGTGTGTGTGTGTGTGTGAGTGTGTGTGTGTGTGTGTGTGTGTGTGTGTGTGTGTCTGCGGGTGGCCCTCAGAGCTTCAGACAGGCCTGTTCAGTGCTGTCACAGCACATCGTCATCACAACACCCTCACGCTAAACACAATGCTCTCTCTGTGCGCGTGCGTGTGTGTGTGTGTGTGTGTGTGTGTGTGTTCTCTATGTCTCTCTGCTCCTGGAGTATTGCCACAGTACAGAACACAGGCTACAACTGGAAGTGATGACAATGTAATACAGACACTTTAACTTGATCAACACGGAAATGCAGGAAAATGTTTTTATTTCAGTTTTTATTTTCTAAAATCTGCCAGAAAATGCATGAGCCTGCAGATTTTTTTGGCCACACAACACTGACAGATCATCACCCTTTTAGATGACAGGGTGAAACAATTAGCTCCAAAATGCTTCACAATGGTCACCAGCTAGTCTCCAACTGTGTATGTCTGCCGTTTTGTCAAGTTTGTGCCACAACACTCAGCTTCATGTTCCAGCTGGCATAACAAACACAAGCCTGCTGGTGCATGGAGTCAAGTTTTAAATAACCATTTTTGGAAACATCTGTGCTGTTGGTGGTGGTTTTGCTCAGGCTTCATGTACTGACAAAACATATCATTTTGGCAAAAATAAAATGCCTTTTGTGTGAGTGCAATGACATGTTTTATGTAAGTCTGATGTCACTTGAAATAGTTTGGAGTTTTTGTCTGTGTGTTTCAACCACTCACTGTATGTTAAGATGGATGACACGGGAGCTCCCAAAAGAGTGTTTTGGTTTGAATAATTTTTTTGATGATCCGAAAAGGGGGTGAAACATCATTAACGACAGCTGAGCACCTGCACCAGCTCCTGGTTGGGTCAGATGGGTGCATGGGCGAGAACTCAATACTGAGGCTCTACCACCTGATCACTACTGCACAGCTGCTGGCTCCAAATGATGTCACCAGCACAAGATGGCAGCACTCATATGTGGGATGCTTTGGATTCATTGTCAAAGCCCTACACTCTTGGTATTCTTGTATCACGAGAATAAAGAATGCATATTTGTACAAAAAATATATATGCAATTATATATTTGTGCACTCACTATCACTATCACTTGTACTGTGATATGTCATCATTTATCTGTGTATTTGGCTTAATAGTACAGTACAGCAGCAGAGTTATAGATACCAACAGAAGCAATGTAATTAACCAGTGCATGAGGTGTTCATCCACTGTCCAGGCTGAAATAGCTTTAATGTAATTAGCTGCTAATTATGTGTCAGTGAGGACCTGGAGTGCTACTGTGGTGTTAACTACATGTTCACACATGGATTCCACACAATGACGCGCAATGTATAAATAAGTTAGCATAGTGGAACGAAGATAGTGCAGATAATTCTCAGCTGGCAATCCCCGCTACTGCTTATTGCAAGGGGACATTAAAAATAGATTTTGTGTAGCTACAACTGTCAAAAAAGTTCAGAAAAAGATCACTTTACTGCCATACAGTATTAACAGCAGGATTTTTGGCTCCTGCTTAGGGCGAATTTCCCCCCAGTGATTCTATGGTGCAACAAGTGAAAGGTAATTTCAGGTCAATCTTTGACTCAGCGAGGAACAAATAAAAGATTTAATCACTGCTTCACTTAGAGCAGAAGCTTTCACTGGCCACTATTGTAACTGACTGACTAACTACAACTGTCGACTGACTGAGCAGCTTAGTGATGAAGTTATCCCACTGGTACTGCCAGTGTTTGCTAAGTGTTTGGTTTTCCCCTTTGGATTTACCTCTTTCAAAATTAATCAGAGCCAAATATTTTCTGTTAAGTCATCAGAAATTCCAGGTGGGTGAGTTTGAGAGCACTTTGGAGGTGAAGCATTTTTTCACATAAGATGCTCTGGTGGCTGTGATGCAGATTTAATTCATGTAATACAGATAGAGATTTAGTCAGTGTAATTTAATTTCATTGATGCAATTTCACAGACAGCTTGTGTTATCAAGTAATACTGAATGCCACTATAATTAATTATTATTAAATACAATTACTATGTCACTGTCATATGTGTCTGTGTACCAGTCAAGTTGCAGTTTACATCAGTGTCTGTCCAGACACACATATGTACTACAACGCTTCAAATATGGATGTCTAAAACAAGGAATCTTCACACACATCTTCAGAATATCTATACAATCAGCACAGTTTTAAGGTGGACACCATGTCATGTGATGTGCTGCTTCACCACACTTTAACTAGATATACTGGGACGACAACAGAAATCTGCAGATGAACATTTAATATTTAGTAATTCAAATTACAGACACTGAACCCTGTAAAAAATCGGACCACAGACATGCCAGTCTTATACAAGGCTTTGATCTAATTGTGTTTCTTTTTTGGCTCTGGGAAAGGCTGCTGGACATTCAACATGAGCTTGGACATTTCCAGAATTTATTTATAGAAAGGTTTTAAGGCCTAATATGTTAATTTACTCTTTAAATGGAATGGTTCAACCGTTCAATGAAATTAAATGCTTTGTTCCTCTCTTCTATTACTCCTGACCACTTATTCCTCTACCTTGGGACTCTGGATTATGCTGCTTAATCCTCCATTGTTAGCTGTTAAACTGGATTCACTTTTCCATCAGACATTTTGACTTCGTCTTCCCCTGGTTCTACAGACCTACTCTGTCCTCGTGGTTGAGGCTGAGAGCAACTTCTGCCATTGTTTTACCCGATGTCTTTTTAAAACTCTTTCCTCCTTGTGATGTAAATATTTCAAACATCATCTTTCCATTATAAATAAAGGACAAGGTTCCTCAAGAGAGCCGCAGAGAGGAGGCTGATGGGATGAGAAAAACTAAGGCTGGCGGAACAAGAGAGAGAGCTGCACTTGTACTTGTCCACAAACAGCACTGGGCATGTAATGGTTGTTGTGAGAGAAAAGAGGACATTACTGCTGAGCCTGACCTGCTGACCTCCACAACTAAAAACAGAGACAGAGTAAAAAATACTCTAGATTTCAAAACCCACAGAGTTTCTCCCATTTCAGATCATCCTTCAGTAAAAATCAGACAACACCGTCTTATGCAGAGTTTAGTTGTATTGTTCCACAGATATGCTTTGTTCTTACATCTGTTTCAAACTCTTCAGAGAATCAGAGAGTTAAGGCTGAGTTACAGTGAAAAGAAGCTCAATGAAGCAGGGGATCTCAAAAATGTAAGTGATAAATGAAGAAGACAGCTTTACTGCGGGTTGACAGATGCAGCACTGCTGCCATAATGTCAGTCAACAAATGTTGGCTTGTGAACATACATTCGTTATAATCCTCCTTCCGAGGCACAGGAACAGCACTAACCATGGTCAAAAAAGAAAATCAATGGGACTACTACTTCAATCCAATTATCTTCAAACAATTTGCTAATTCCTGCTGTTCATCAACAGCACAACACGATGCTGAAATAATTAGCTGATTAATCAATGAGTCAGTCAATAGAAAATTATGATGAATTTGCATTAAGTTGCATTAATGAGCAGGTCCTCCTGTCATCACCCTCATTACACAGGCCATTTTTCTGTCCATGTGGTAGAAAATGTTATTTAAGGCTGGTCAGGTTAAATTCCGTATCAATATTTTCCAAACTACTGATGCTGTAATATTTCATGGGACCCATGTGAGAGAGCCAGTCTGAGACCTGAGCATGTGGTCATGCTAACACTGCAATGCAAAGAGCAGGAAAACTAAATCTAGAAAGAAAAGTTCAAGTGTGTTTGAGTAAGTATTGGACAAAAAAGGATGGTGTGTGTCTTCTGCCGCTCCAGTCCACTCAACCTGCTGGCCTTCGATACCACAAAGCCTTTATCCTGAACTGTGACATAATGTAAAAACCAGCCCGTTGCTGTATTTTACACACATGTAGCGTTACATTTATTATTATGGGTGTAAGAACATATCAATACACTTCAGTATCAAAATATTATGTTTTGTGATGTGGGCCACGGCGAACACTGAAACACAGCTGACTTTGTATAGTTTACTTTTATTTTCTTACATTATCTAGTAAATTTCATTTTGCTGATTTAGAAAAAAATGTTAATCTCTTTGCTCAGACTAGTGCAATAATGCTGGATGTTAATGTGTTACATACAAATGCAAATCCCACTGTTCTGATCACATAAAAAGTTAAATGATTTTATCAGATTTATGCATGTGGTGGTGTGCTGGGTTTGAGAGCTTTCTTAAAATGAAACTTAAGATCAGAATATATTGCCTTGTGTAAAGTAATGCAATATACTATAATCTCTGTATGGTCTTACAAAGAAGACTGGAACAGTTTGGAAAGTACACCCTCTGTCCTGCAATGTGAGGAGAGAGGGGGAGGGGGTCATTAAAAAGGAAGTTTAATCTTCAAAGAGGAGATGAGAGGCTGAAGCACCCAGGGACTCCCTATCTCACACTGTGACCTTTCCAGCCCACATCAGCCCAGAGAAGGACGAGTCAGCTGCAGCACTGCTGGAAGAGCTCAGGAGAAATCAGACAGAAGAAATGACTCTCTGACTCTGAATGTTCACAGGGAGAGCAGCTCACTGTGAGAGGGCTTCAGACGCAAAACGCGAAAATGATGGTTATTTAAGCAAAAGTGAAATAAATAAAATAGTCTTTTCTATTTTATGCAGTCCTATATTTTTTAACAGAATAAACATCACACACTAACAGACCTAAACCCTGCAGAAACAGACAGTTGTAGAAACACACATCCTCACTGAGGCCATAAAAAAATTTAACATCAATCACTGATTGACTGGTTACAGCATCTGTGTGTGTGTGTGTGTGTGTGTGTGTGTGTGTGTGTGTGTGTGTGTGTGTGTGGTATGCTAATGTACAGTTCTATCAACAGAGAGTAGGTCAGGATATACACATATCTAATGGCATGAGAGCTTTGAAGTGGAAAAGTGGCTGCAGGCACAGAGCAGCTCAGAACAATAAAAGCCCTCTGACATTAAAGCAGCGGCACTGTCCTGGAAAAATACCAAACTTCAAAAGATAGAGTTTGAACTGCCCACAGTCCAGATTCTGTCTGAATGTGCACAGAGTGAGCGGCCTTCTCACTGAGGTTGAACCAGCCTGACAGCTGCTGAAGTAAGGCCTGATGTACAGCGAGCAGGTCATGCTAGCTAAACAAATTGCAGCGTCTTCCTGCAGGGTGCTAACTCTCAAATAATGAAAGGTTCAGCGCACAGAGTCGTTTATTAATGGCCTTCTTCATTCACTGTCCATGTTTTTAACAATTTTCACCATGAAATAGGCTTTTCTTCTATACACACCTTAACAATGAGCTGTAGGAGTCATAGTACATAAACATTCACTTGATGCAGCATAGATTGCCTGCATTAAAAGGGATGCATCAAAATGTACTTCACCTCACTTAACACACAATGACACAATGATAACTTATGATACTGCATGAACTATTACAGCACACTATGAGTCATTACTACAGCTGACTGTTGAAGTGTGTCTAGGTGAGTATAGGTAGTCATAACGCATCATAAGCAAGTCAACTTCTAGTTTATTATGAGTCAAGAGCATCCATAAGACACTTGAACTAATATTTAATTTTCAGTGACATCTATAATGTGTTATGACTGCTGATGTACTGCTTCAGCAGCATTGTGTGTGCTTGTGAGTGTAGTCTTAAAGCATTATAACACACTATTATATAAGCATTGGTTCAGCTATATTAAAAAGACAAACTGTTATTAAAGTCAGCGTCAGGCAGATAACAACGGTAATGTGCCAGTTCAATAGACCGTTATATAGTGTGTGTCTCAGAGTACAATCACGTATTTGGACCGACAACAATGGAGATATTGTGCCATCACACACAGCACTGACCTGAAACCACACAATACACCCACAGAGGCATGCACACTCCAACTCTCACACACTGATACACAAACGCAGAGTTATGCACTCAAGGTCATGGGAACCATTTCTGTCCAGCCAGCAGTCAGCTGTAGCAGTGTTAACATAACGGACAAAATGCACAATACAAGCAGTGGGTGTGTACAGACGATGCTGAGCATGTAAGCACTTGTGGAGTAGTGGAGTCAAACTGCTGTGGAATTAGTTTTTTAAAAAATTTCCAAAAATCCATAAAATATCAAATAAGCTGTTCCATTTCCTTTGTACAAGGCACTGTTGTAGAATAGTGGCTATCAACAGCATGTTCACAGTGTTTTTGTTTGCGTACTGTCTCTTTAGTTTCTTGATAAATATGTACAAACCACAGAAATAACCTACCGAATCTACCGGGAATCATTAAAAACTACATGTCCCACATTCCACAGTAGAATTTTCTGTGATGACACGGTCAGTGACAAGTGAAAGAAAGGTGACCAACACTGATCAACGAAGTAAACACAAGTAAATCTTTGTTAGGGGCAGAGTAACCAGCAGTCCAAAACCCATCATAAATGACAAATAAAATCAGCAAATCATTTAAAAACATTTAAAACATTTAAAAAGCTGAAAATGTCAAATGTTTGGCATTTTTGCTTGAGGAAGATGAACAGGGGGAACAGCAGCAGAAACACAGCAGAAAAGACAACTTCGATGGTCACTTTAGCCATTGGCACTGTTTATTGTATTAGCTCAGAGCACTCCACCAACAAGGACTGAGTGTTCCCACCTCTCAGCACTGTCTGTGTCTGCTGGAGTTATGTTTAGACAATGAGCTTCTCTCAAGAATTACTGTCTACAACACACACACTTCTTTATTCAGATTACCATCCTCCCATTCTGGAGTTTGTCTGTCTGATGCGGTTCTGTATTCTCCTCAATTCTGTATTCATTACTCTATCATCTGATCTTTAATCCGTAACCTTTGTTTGTAACTTTCGTAAATAAGCCAGAAATGAGGCTAAGGGACAAACTACAGCGTGGTACTTTGAAGCGATGGGCCACGGACCAGACTGCCTTATCTGACACATTGGGAGTGAGTACAGGCCGCTTATGGGATGCATGAATGAAACTCTGAACCAAATTTTGTTAAGTCAGACTGACAAAATGGTTGACTAACTTCGCCTCACTGAATCCCCACAGTCAGCAAATAAATATATAAATGGATAAACAAACAGAATTCATGCACTCTAACGTGATGCTTCACGTTTTTCACGGCCCCTTTACTATCACCTGGGTCGTATGTCACACTTTAAGCTGTTTCTGCTGCCGGACAGAAGCATTTAGCTGGTCTAATACTAAACAAATTCAGTTGATCAACATTATGTCAGCCTGCTGAACTATTTATGCATTTTAAATTAATTTATTTATTCATTTATTAGTATGTTTATCTTTCCCCACACTGTCCATCTCTCTGAAATATTTCTGTATTTATTTAATTATATTAATATTCCATAAGTTATTCAATTAGTTTAACAAAAGAAAATTAGTTGCCAATTAATTTGATAACAGATTTATCACTTCACTCATTTTTCCGGTCGACACGTAAATCATTTGCTCGTTCCAGCTTCTTCAGTGAGGATTTGCGGCTTTTATCGTTTATGGTAATAAAACTGAAAAGTCTTTGGACTGTTGGTTGGACAAAAAAAAAAGCGTGAAGATGTCACTTTGTGCTCTGGGAGACTCTGATTAGCATTTTTCACAATTTCATTTTTTACAGTAAATGATTAATTGTTTTAGATTAACTGTGCAATCAATAAGCAGATTTACTGATAACGAAAACAATTGTTACTTACAGCCCTACCGATTGTGTCAAATCATCTTTGTAGAGACTTTAATGAACTTGCATTCTAAACACACAGATAGCTCAGCAGCTATAACAGCATCCACTCTACTGGCAAAGATGATAAATGTAGTTGAAGTCAGGTCTCTGTGTGAACCAGCCAAGTTCTTTCACACCAAACTCACAAAGCAAAGTCTTTACGGACTTTGAAAGTTCATAATTGGAAGCATAGCATCATCCAAAATGTCTTGGTATGCTGAAGCAGTAAGATTTCCCTTCACTGGAAGTAAGGGGCCTAACCAACCCCTGAAAAACAGCAACATATAAAGATATGTCTGGACTTTTGATCAATCACAGCTGGCATGCTAGAAAAAAATACTGAAAATGAGTGGCCAGTGCTTTTCTAAAATAGTGATTAGTTTAATTGTCACACTCCCGTAACAGATCATGGTGTTTCCTAAAGACAGTGCGAGTGTGCAGGGTCGTAAATGAGTGCAGCAGTCAGAAGCACAGTGACAGGTGACAATTGCAGAACTGGAGGCTGCCGCTACCTGACTCAATGAGGAAGCTACAGCTTCCTCACCATGATAAATGATGCTGCTGCTATTTATACATCCTCCCCTCACTACTCCCGCATGTGTGTCTGTGTGTCTGGCCTGGGGGTGGGGACTCATCAGTACAGCAGCAGCCAAATTTATTCCACTCACAAATTCATTCATTTATTTGCTTCCAACGAACCAAACTCAGCTAACCCAGTGCCCATTAGGAGACAGGACAACATGTGACAGCGTTTGGGAGATGTGCTATTCAACAGAACTGTGAGACTGGAGCTCATGTTATTTGTGTAAGCCCTTAAATATCTGGACATGCTGAGCCACTGTGTTTGTGAATACTGTTTTTCATGCCATTTGTACTGACACCTTTGACTGTCTGAAGTGAAATTTATGTGGATGTGGTGAAAGCGGCTCTCTGATTTATAGCTGAGAGTCTCTCCTGTGGTGCTGCACTGTGTTTGAAAGTAAATTAAATCGGAGATCATTTACAGTCCTTGACTGTTTCATTTCAGTTTTTAAACCAAGTTAAGCACTGTTGTCCAATATAATCATACCTAACAGCTGATCATCATTCACTTGACAAAAAATGTTTCCATTGCCTGTTGCTTGTACTCTTAAAAAAGCGAAAGGAAAAAAAGGAAAAGAAAAACAGCTCGACTGAGTTTAAAGCTTTTTTACTGTTACTGCAGAAGTTAATGAACCACCTTTTAGTTATATTAGGTCACACAGCAGTTCACAAGTGCATGTGCAGCAGAGCTAGAGGCTTGAAACAGGCTTGTATTATGGATTTCTATTTCCCTTTGCTGGACAAGTATATTTGGTCATATATTGGAGTGATGCCTCATTCATTTTGGATCACCTTATGCTGTTAATGTAAGCTCAACATGGAATCTCTTCCTTTGCTTACAAGCCTTCTATTTTATTTTTTGTGGTTCAAATGTTGCTTCACTTGCAATTTATGGATATCCACTACAGTTAAAGATCTGTTTAGTCACATACATGTATTTACCAAAATTCAGTTCAGCTTTTTTAGGCAGCGTCAGAGACACTTCTGATACTAGTATTGGTATTGGACCAACCCTACAACAAAGTGTTAAAGGTAAGATTTCGCAGTGAAATTTATTAAATTAAAGTAATGGAAATCATGCATAACTGGCATCACCGTTATATAACAGCCAACAATATTTGGGGTCAGCCTTTGTGTTCATGGCAAGCACACCGCTGGCCATTAGAATCCCAGCTTAATAGTGGTAGAAAATGGACGGAAAAGTAAATGAAATCATTAATTGCAATTATTTGTATGACAATTAATTGTGAACTAGAATTTCAGAATTGTGACAGGCCCAGGCTGAGTGTGAGGTCATTACCACAAACATTTGTGCTTTGATTTTCTGACTTTATTTCAAACATGCTCGATATTTGCAGGAATCAACTAACAGGAGGAGAAGGAGAGCAGGACTGCTTCAAGTACGTTAGTTAAAGTGCACTATTAGACTATCAGGTCTAAGGAGCACACACAGCTGGGGAAGGAGAAAGGAAACATGACGAAAACAACACTGGAAAATAAGGCGATATGGAGAAGTGTGGCTTAAGAGAGTTAAGTGAAAAATAGAAACTTTTCACTCGTTAATTAATAGTCCTTTTACACAAAAGCACACATATTCACAGGTTCAGCCATCATTCAGTTTATTAGAAACACCTGTGCTACTGTCAACCAGCTGTCTTTGCTGAATAAATTTGCACCTGTGCTTACTTTCCTTGAGGCTTAATATATTTCATTCAAATGTAAAAAATTCTTCTGGCTAGGCAGCATGCATGCACTATACTATGGTGTTTAACAACATATGGGATTTTGTTGACAAGTGGAGTCATGGCAGGTTCATATCCAACTTGTGCTTTCTGATAGAGTCCTCCAAATCATCCATACACATCAGTGAACCCTTACTTAAAATCTTATATGTGCTGCTCACCTTTTCTAGTCTAAATACACTTTTAGTATATTAGCTATACCTAGATCCAATAAATCCTCCTTTGTGAACCTTAGAAGATTCAGTGTGTGTTGAAACTGTCAATTAATCCATCATCACTAACATAAATGGGATGGAGAAAACACTCGACAGAATAATACAATATGTGCAGTGCAACACAATTCTTTCATGCCTCTCTGGTTTCCAGGAGCAGAACTGAGACTAGCCATTGTTCTGTTGCTGACCTCAGAGCAGCTTCCTCTGCCCTCCTTCCCTCTCACACTAATACAATCACACACAGGTCTGATGAAGAGAAGTAAGCAGCCTCTTCTTCCCTAACTATGTGTATGATATCATTATGCCAGAGGGGTTTGTCTCTTCTATCATCTTTTTGTTTGTTATGTTTAAGGAAGGACTGTGAGAGACCATTTTGGAGACTTCATTGATGATAACACACACACACACACACACACACACACACACAGTGTTTCCAATGGCTCTCTGATGTGGTCTTCCTGTTATTTCTCAGTAATTACAGTGTTTCATTTCTCAGATTAACATCCCAGTCACGACAGAACAACACTTTGATTTCTACGCAATTTTAAAGTCTGTGAACTGAAGGGCTGCCCGAAAATCTGTCAAATATGGCTTCTGGAAAAGCATGTGGCAGCTGCCGACATATCCGTGTATTCTTAATAAGATGACATTTATCACAATTTGGACCTATAGTATCATTTCAAGGCTTTTCAAGGCAAGGATTTCATTTGACTTCAAACAGTACTAATACTTTCACACCATTAGGCTGGTGCAGAGATAACACATGACATGACAACAAGTACAGTATAATAGGAGAATAAGGGGAGTTATCTCAAGATTCAAGATTGGCAGTTTCAACCTCTCCAATTAAGATTTTTGTACTTAACTTCTAATATTTCTACAATGCGTGGGCTTCCTTTTACTTCAACTATATAGTTTGTGTACTGTGCAGTTCATTGTTCTGCGCCTTTGTGGAGTGTGGCCTGTTCACACCAGATCTGTCTGGAACGTGAAGTGATTCAGATCACTTGGTCGGAAAAATGCCATTCAAACTCCAGTGAAGCGTCAAGTTACTGCACTTCAGCTGGGAACATTTTACTTACCAAGTTAAAACATTATGGATAAAAGAAAACACTTCATGTAAGTACCAAACATATAAACAGAACCGGCTTCAAATTGTTTGTATTGTCCAACCAACAGTCCAAAACCCAAATACTCTTCGTTTATTATCATACATGACAAAGAAAAGCATCAAATCCTTAGATTTAAGAAGGTGGAACCAGCAAATGTTTGACATTTTTGCTTGTATAATGACTAAAGCAATTCAGCAGCAACATTTCTTTCAATCAGCTAATCCCCTAATCAGCCAATGGTAGCAGCTCTACTGTAAAATTCAAAATGAATAAATAAAGTTCAGCTAACCTATGTAATCTCAGTGTGACAGTTAGCAGCTAAGGAAAGCTAATGACTGGTGGAGGCTGCAACGCTAGCAGATCCAGACGATTGCTAGCATCGTTGTGCTAGTTACCACTTTGGTCAAATGAACTGAAATGAGTCAGCTTGTCGTTTCCCCACTGACACATTGTCCTTTTCCTCTACCACCCTGTGCCAAATGTTCCTGAGGACATAACTGAAGACCTTTCACACCTCACTGTATAACTTTGTTTACAGTCGTTGCAGTGTCTCCAGCATGACGGTCCATGTGCAAAAAGTGACGCCGACACAGAATATGTTGATCCTCGTTTATGAAGGTAAGCGACCGCTGTAATGAATGGGGCTTTTCATTTCAAGATAAGAAGTATTTGTTTGTTTTTAATCTCTCATAACTGAATGCAGTTTTAACATCTGTAGGACATGACATTAGTTCACTGCAACTAAGAACATTACTCTGACAAATACTAATAAAATTAATGAAATTAAATAAATGAAATAATAATTAATAATTATTAAATTTATAGGTTTTAAAAAGCTAGCCAATACATTTGTAAATGTCTCAAACAACAGGAGATCATGAACATAAACTGGAGGAAATCATAAAACATAACCAAGCAGGTGTGTTTTGTTACCACAGAAGCTGTACAGTTGTATTAAACGGTCAGCAGTTATTTCATTGCTAAATTCTAAAGTTGATGAGCTGTGATAAGCAACAAGAAGACTCAGCAGTCCTTTATTTACATATGACACACACAAGGCAATTTATGCAGGTGTGTTTCATGGAGTATAAAGTGGAGCACAGCAACATAAATGCTGTGTCACAAGACGCACAGACCTGCATACAGTCAGTGAATACAGACAGTTGTGCATCCTGCCAGCTTCAGTGCCAAGATTCTGCTAATGATAATGATGACAGGCTCTGCCACAACGATCATACTTGATGTTCTGAATGTTCGATAAATGAAGGCCTGAGGCAGCAGTGGTAGTTCACTAGGACAGAGTACTGTGGTGTGTATCTTTGTTTTGGTCTAAACAGTGGGTGTAATCTTGTCTTGGCCTCAGGGAGTGGCGAGGGGGAAACACAGGAAAAAGGGGCTTCTGCTGCAGGAAGCGGCCTGTAAACCATCACTCCCTGTTCCTGTCATTCCACAGATAACGTCTTCTTAGTCATGTTCACTCACAGGAAACAACAATCTGTGATGGAGCGCACACACACGCACAATGCTGACCTGTAATCTCAGACACACATGCAAATGCAACACGGTACACATTCAAATGTCCACACAAAACCAGTACAGAGCGACCATAACACACTCACGGCCACTATGTGATATTGTTTAGATCGTACAAAAATTGCCAAAGGTGACATTTATGACTTTGTGTGTGAAGGGGGTTAAAAAAAAAAACACATCTAGTAACTCCCCAGAGAGCATTATCTCACATCTCTTCTCCTTGAGTTAGACTTCAGTGAACAAAGATAAATGTAAACCTCAAAAAACAGGCTCAGACCTCCTCAAACTAGATGAAGGCCAATGTAACATATGTTACAAGACTTCAGTCTGAAGCTGTACACGCTAAAATTAATGCGAACATTAACATCCTACGGCAGCAATGCTAACAATGTTGTTCAGCAGGTATAACGTGCACCATTTCAAAATGCTAACATACATTATATAGACAAAAGTATTGAGACACCTGACCATTACACCAACAGGGAAACCAAAACTGCTGGCCTGGTGGTATTTTAGAAATGAGAAGATCAAAGTAATTAGGATTAATCAAATTGTTACATCTTTAATTACACCTAATTAAAAATGCGACTTTTAGTACCGAGACGGGCATTCTATTATAAGTCCAACCTCCTGCCTTTCACTAAGTCAAGTTTCCCCTCTTGAAGTAACATTTAGCCTGAGGATAACTTCAGAAACAGATGGTGAACACAGACAGCCTGCCTTCCAAAACAAAAACTGATGGTCAGGCAGGAACATTTGTCAGCACTACTGCCCATTGCCACTGTGGCATCCTCAAAGCTAACCAGCTCACTAGTGACCATGCCCATTAAACATGGTCTCCATCCCCACCAGACAAGATTTAGACACGAAGACGTAGGTTTAAAGCAAAGCACACCCCTATTTGTTTGTTGTTTGGTAAGCTTTTATTGCATGTACAGTAACAAAACTAGTTGTCGTCAACTCCAGTAAAGCTCCATTACCTTTACATCCCATGTTTCTCCTCTGCTCTGCTCTGTCTTTCTGTACAGTAATACAGAGCAAGCCAATTAGTTTACCATGTAGCAAACTTAATTTACAAACAGGCTAATTACCAAAACAAGTCTTTACTGGCATTAGGGTAAGGGTTGGGGTTCACAGCAATACAATAAATACGCTTAACACTGAGCAGACAGTCCAACATCATGAAGAACAGAGAGAGGATCAAAGTTATTGCGCTGCATGGACCTCGTGGAGGTCATATTAGAATTTACATCATTGGTGAATTCTAAAGATGGAAGAAACACATAGCAGAGAGGATGTGCAGAAAGGAAGCAAGCAAATAATTTCAAAAGAGGAAATGAAGGGATATTTGGTGTTTGTTCGGTGACTATAAAGTTTTGAATCTTGTATCTTGAATAAATCTTGAGTGCTTGAACAGTGGAGTAAGCGCCACAGTCATCCACAGTACAAGTTGACTCAGACAGGATATTTTAAGTAAGTCAACTGATCTGAGTGGGTGAGGGTGGGGGTTGGAATGCTAAAGAAAGGAAGCGTTTTTGTTATCCACTGCAATAATGGGTCAACATTTGTATGAAGATTTGTATTTGTTGGGGGCGTGTGTGTGCGTGTGTGTGTGTGACTGTACACATGACTGGGAGTAAGCAAAATAGCTAATTTAAGCTTTGTTAAGTGGTGTGTCGTTAAGTTGCATGAGACAAGCACATCACTCCCATTGGGCAGGGATACTATTGGCTCATCAGCAGAGGACAAGCATGCCAACACCGTCCCACAAAAGCTCATCAAGCCAACTCACAGTGGCTATGTGTTGCTGCTTACTACCTTACTATGCAAGCTTTTAGGGATTACACTACGAACTGGACACAGATTTGTTGGTAAAATACATAGAACAAAATTTAAATGTACACCAACGTCTGGCACCTTCTTCTAAGTGCTAACTAAATCTTTGGCTTATACTGTGGTGAAGGCCAGTCAAACAGCTCCTCTCAACAGTTGGATAGTTTTCAAAATATGCCTATTTTAACAGTTGACAGTTTTAACCAGAGCTAGATGAAAATGTTGTAAGATTCACCTCTTCATGTTCCCTGCAGACACTGGTCCAGGATGTGTTTAGCCTAGCTTAGCATAAAGAGTGGAAGCAAAGGGAAATTGCTAGTCAAACTCCATCAAAACTGAAAAGTCAAGGTTAATTGCTCGGTTACTAGGTATTTCAGTGTCAAATCACTGTCCCTAGTCAGCATGGTTTTATGTCCTTGTCTGATTTCATGTGCACTGTCTATGTGCTCATTTTCTAAGTTGTATGACACCAGGCTTTACATGCTTTTTAAGTCATGTACACATGCACAGACCAGTCAGAGACCAGCACTGCACCAAATGTGGTCTTCCCTGATGTTAGCTTGGGTTTCAGCAGCGCACCACGCCCTTGGCCTCTGAACCTATTCCCCAGCCAGAGGGCAGTACCAATAAACTCTAAACACAGACACACACACAGAGGGAGAGATACATGCAGGAATTTTATCAGTCAGCCACTCCCAGCAGCTGTCCAAATCCATGTGGTACGATTCCCGCTGGTAAGGGAATATTTAGAATATCTTGCAAGTTTAAGGAGTGTATGCATACAGGCTACCTCCTCCGTCAGCTCTTTTGGAAATTTAGGGAACAGGTTCATTTAAGTGACAACATATCTCATCTGGGTCACGTTGGGAACCCTGGTGGTATAGTTGTGTTGGTCTTTACTAATACCAACTGAATGATTGACAGAGGGCAGGGCTGAGCCTCCTGCTTCCACATGAAGACACATCCAGAAAAACAAAGAGCAGACACTTGGCTATCGGTCTAACCCAAGGCTGACTGTAAGACAAAGAAATATAAACATGATGACAATATTTGTTGGAATCATGAAAATAAAGACCGCTATCAGTTTGCAAGAGTTGATACTTCATGATTTGCAACATTTTTAACATGATACGCATGTATCATTTGGCAATGCAAAACATAAGAATGAAAATGACTGACTATTGATTGAGTACAATAGAATGCACTAAAAAAAAATAACAACATTGATTTTCTAACCTGTTATGCAACACTTTCTAATTTTTACTTGAATGGAAGAAGAATCAGAGCACTAAGTTTCAGAACTGCAAGAATTCTGAGAAACACAGGATTAACTTCTCTGCTATCACAGCAGTGAAAGTGGCCCCATCATGACCTCAGTCTAAAGTCAGTCCCTGAATGTCACTGGATGCATGTCATGTCAAATTTGATCCAAAGTTCAATTTAGTGAATGTTTGGCTTCTATTCCTTGTACAGTTGCTCAGGAAGATGGAACTAGTCTCACCATCGAAAATGATGGCCTTGCCCTGACAAACAAGAGGGAGGTGATGACTAGAGCTCCTACAATCCAGCAAGAAAGCATGAACAAAAATTTTGACATGACTGTATCAAAAAAAGACTTGGGTTAATAAATATATTGGTTCTGTTCATTTGTCTAACATTTTATGCAGAAAAGGCTTCAAAGGTTTGCTAACTCATTCCAGATGGGGGACGAAGATACTGTTGTACTACTACTAATGTAAACTCAACACAAGCATGTGAATGTAGCTCTCTACAGAAACCTGGATGCCTGGATTTCACTTGCAAAATCCAACCCTGATGGAATCAACCATAGTGAGAGCGTCTGGCAGTGAAGAGATCAGCAAATGGGAGCTGCGAATCCTGTAGGATTTTGCCATTTAGATTTTTAAGCAGAATGTCTTTAGAGTGAATCAGCTGATGTAGACACAGTTGTTTATACACATTGTGCTTAAATAAGGACATGAAATGTGGCTGTTGAATCTTTTAGGAAATTAGTTGTAAAATATGGAAATAACACAGTTGTATGGCCAGATATGAGTGGGCTGATTTTAAAACTCTGAAGTTTCCTATCTTCAAACATTAGATAGATCATGTCCTGAGGATCTTTACAAAATCTGACTTCAGATAATACGACATGTGAAGCCTTGTTCAGGGCCTGTAAACTGCTTCATATGTCAACATGTCTACCACATTTACACAGTGACATGAGAGAGCTGATTCTACAACCAGACACAACCTCAATCTTTTATAATCATCCCAAATGTAAGCACTCTAATTATAGACAGTCTTTGTGTGTTGCACAACAGGGCGGGGTGAGGAGAGGGAGGAGGAGGTAGTGGTTGGGGGGTGAAAGCCCAAATCTGGTCAAGAGCACTGAGCACATCTACCATCACTTCAAGGATCACTGTTAAAAACAAGTGTAATAAATACATGAAGCATCCTAGGGTTCACACAGTTAAGCAGTATTTGTAATCAGGAAGTGGGGGAATTAAAGAGCTTCAAATTATCTTGAAACGACCAATCGATTAATTGCTGACCGACAGAAAATACATCCACGACTAGTTTGATAATTGATAATCAGTTAAGACATTAAAAGAAAAAAGTCACCCAATCACTGGTTCCAGGCTCTTAAATGTGAGAATATGCTGTTTTGAATTGGTTTTGGACTATTGGTCAGAGAAAACAAGAAATTTAGGAGACATTGCACTGGCATCTGAGATATCTGAGATGGGCTTTCTCACCATTTTCTGATGCTGGACTACAAAAATTATTTTCAGTAATAAATTTATTCCCCTTTCAGGAATAAATCAGAAGTGTGGAAATATTCTGAATTTTGAAGAAGCTACAGGTTAATCAGAAAATGACAAACTTGGTCAATCAGCTCACACAGCAATCAGCTAACGAGTTGCACTCACTAGAACAATATTAGCCGATCTAATGATCTAATATATAACAATGTTAGACTGAGAAAACATACAGGCAGGGTGAAATTCAGCTGTGCTGTTCTGTCATGAGCAGCACTTACTTAAACCCTCGGTGAGTACGAAAAAGTATAAATAATACATGTAATTCGTATGCTAATTTATGTAAATACATGTAAATTCCATATGTGTAAGCAAATTATGTTGACTAGCATTAATCTTGGCATGTATTATTGAACTGATTATAAAACTTGTTAACTGCTCTCAATTTTAAGCCATGCTGCATGTGTAATTGGAAGTCAATTTTAAGTAAACTTAACCGTGCTTAGCTGCTTACAGTAATAATTTATGCGCCGTTTGTTCTTTTATGGCTGTAGGCTGAAAATAAAGGGGTGGCAATTTCTTGTGTAAACGACAGTGTTAAATGGGCACAAGATACCGTCTCGTATTGTAGGCAGCTGAATTGAATCAACCTGAAACTGTACTGTGGCAGACTTTGCGATATCAGCAAATATTATGTCATTGTCCAAAGAAACAACACAATATCAAATCTCGATGAAACTGGTGCTTTACACCTCTTGTGGTTTATAACCTGGGGATTGCATCAGTGTTTGACTGTGCCAGCCATTTACATAGGATATGTGCCAGTGAGTGAATGCTCACCCTGTTCACTCTCAGCAGCTGTGCTGGAGTGAATACGTCACTCAGGCTGAACTGGATTGTGCTGTTGTGAGAAAACAGAATGGGCTTGATGAACAGACTGCACTGAATCATGGGAGTATTGATAGAAACCTGACGACACTCACAATACTTCAGCACCATTGATTTTTGGGAAAGTGATGATGTGTTCCAGGGAACTGTGCACATGATGATACACTTTGCTGTCTTTTAGGAAAGAGAGGACTGAGCTGTGATGTTCCATAATACATTAAGGTGCTGTGCTACATTCAGTTTGTCTGTATGAATGAACAATTTGTACTGACTACATTAGACATGGTTCGAGAACAGGAATGGACTTACCCTAATGAGGAATGCTGTGACTTTGTGTTCAGTAAAGTCCAGTATGCACCACTGTTGAACTTCTTTTTCTAAATCATATAAGAAGCACCTTGCTGACCAAGACTAAAAGACACTCAGCATTCATTCTTTCAAAAGGAATAAAAAGCTTTCCTTTACTTGTCCACAAAAACCTGACTGTATCCCCACAAGCTCATCTGTGACACTGACTTAAAGTGCGTGTCGTAGCAATTTAAAAAAATGAGGCGTCATGTTGGCCACTACTCATTTGTATGAAGTTGAGGTCTAGGCTATTTTATGTTAATTAGGTGTATCCAGTATGAACTGCCACTCGCAAGAGGGTTAACCTTTATGCTGTCTGTTAGTGCGACTTCTACTGGTATGTCAGTAATCATGGAAAAGAAATGTGGCACACCTATGTATCATCCAATGGAGCTGCCACAATTAGTCGATTAGTCAATCAGTCAACAGAAAGAAGACTAGTCGTCAGCTATTTTCATAACTGATTAATCATTTAAGGCATTTGTCCAGCAAAAATGTCCAACTTTTGCTGGTTGAGGCTTCTTTAATGTCAGGATTCGTTGCTTTTCTTTGTCATTTATGATAGCAAATGAAGAGTCTTTGGGTTTGGGACTATTGGTTAGACAAAGTAAACATTGACACTGCTTTGGGTTCTGAGTAACCGATGAGCACTTTTCTCAAATTTTTGCCATTTTTCATAATCGTGAACATGGCAGCCCTAAGGTTCAGTTGCTGGGACACCAACCCTCACGTCCAAAACCACCACTGTTGACACGTAAATTAACATTTCAACTGACAGGTTTCAAGTTTTAGGAGCTCCCACTTCAACCAAAGCTTCCACTTTTCACTTATGCTTAAAATAAAGCTTAAACTGCTTTCACCTGTTACACGTCACCTGACATTTTTTTTTCTGATTCTGTCAGTGCTCACAAGGACATTTCTGCACTACTGCCTAAGTGCATACCTTTAACTGTCTCTGGGCATTGAACTTCACTTGATAATTCATCAGCTTTCAGCACTTGCACACATAATAACAGTCCATCTACTTCCATATCTTACTCATACAGTTTTAAAAGTTCCATGACTACACATTACTCTTCAATTCAATCAAACTCAGTTCTTCAAGCGACAATTCAAGTACTTCAGAGTTTTAAACTTCAGCTAGAATTCTCACACAATACTTCACAAGCCAAGAGTTTACAATTTAAGATGATTTGACAGGTTTACCAAGTTTATGACTGCTCTGTGCACGGGAGAACACTTTAATCGTTAAACAGTCTGAATGGAGGAGACGTACGGACATAAAGAAAGATGAGACATACTGTATGTATGTGTTTCTAACAAAAAGGAGGGTGAATTCAGGACAAAATACTGCACTTCCACGGTAGAGAGGACCAAAGAGGACTTTCATAGTCATTAGTATGATCACACACACACACACACACACACACACAGCCATCATGGATGACCATTAATCTGAACAGCCCCTTTCCTTCTGCACCCAACCAGCCAGACCAAATGGAGCCCAGAGGGGTGTGTACACACCCATAGACACGCACACACACAGGAAGAGTCAACCTTGACCTACCAGCAGTGTTGTTAGTGTGTGATTATCATCTCTACAGCAACATGAGGTAAAATGATGCACTTACAAAATATTAAATATTAACTGAAACAATAAACAAACCAACAAACATTTCCAAAAAAACAGTGCAACTAACCGCCTGAAAGTCATGGAACTGTGTTGAACGTGGCAACAATGCTATAGGGTGTAAGACTCCCACGATTTAAAGGAAATGTAGGAGTAGGTGGTTTATTCTCTGTCCTGAGAAGCATTAAGATATCCTTCTTCTACAATAATTTTGCACATATTTAAGCTCCACAAGTGGCCATTGAATAGGTTAGGGTGCTTTTCCCAAAGGCTGCATGAGAGTACAGACACTGACATTTATTTTGTCTTGGTCTCTCCCTCAATCACACACACTTTTCCCTACTGGACTACTGATTACAACCAGTGACCTCCTAATCTCCTGAGAACACCCCATCAAACCAAAGATGTCAATCTGCACAGGATTACAATCACGGCCAACTCTAAACACTGGAATGAGGCCGAACTTCTGCCAGTTGTCTCAACTGGATGAACAACGGGAAACAACAGCAGAGTAAATATTAGTTCAGCTATGTAACAGGGTTTTCTATTGGCTGTCCTGGAGCACAACAGGTGTACTGTCAAGCTGGCTATTGGCTGGCCAACATGCACCTCACAGCCTGGACGAAACCACGCAGACACTTCTGACAGGTTTTAAATGACGTACAAGCACACTCTTATCACAGAAATCACATGACAAAACGTGTTCACGTTATGACGAACTTAAAAATGTTAGCAAATGTACCGTCACACATGTCAAACACAGTTAAGTGTCACTTACTCCGACATTTTCGCTCTTGCTCGGATAAGAGGCCAGTCTCCCACCGCCTTTCACTGGCATCCTGCCTCGCCTCAAGTCGGCTGAACGGGCGCTTTGACGTCGCGGTTGAACTCGAAGCCGTGTAGGTTAGACAGCGGTTAGCGTGGTGGCTAGTTTTTTGAAATGAAACATATCTTTGTGACAGCCAAGGCCAGCTCCGCCCTCGTCTTCAGGCAGCCTTGTGTTCCTCCGGGTGGACAGCCTACTAGAGCCAGCAGGCAGAAAGAGGGAGGTCCGTGCGTCCGACCAACACAACAACTGTGGACTCACACTGCTGCTACGACAGCACAACAATCATGGATCATCACATTTCCTGTTTCCTTCATTGGAAACATTGCTTTATATTTTTTGCTTAAAATAAAAACGCTTAGCAGCACTTAGCACCATCGGAAGTCTGGTAAACACCGCTTACAGCTATGGGAATATCGACTAACCTATAATCATACACTGTTTTCGTAAAGCTGCACTGTACGCTAAATATACACGGACACGGCTCCCTTTTCCTGGTTAATTCCCGACATGAACTGGGTCGCGTTTGCTTCTCTCTTCAGGAGGAAATTGCGTCGTTTCTGCCAATCACTTAAGAACCCGACTGTAGAGTCGTGACACTCAAACCTAATACATTATTAACTGTAGAGAGGGAAAACTTTATATGACTTTATAAGAGTGGGGCGTGAAGACTAAATTGAGGCCCATTAGGTGCGTGTAGCCTACATCACTTGGTACAGCCTATGTTTTGTTAAACTGGTTTCTTATCAAGTGATAATCAAATAACTATCAAGCATGTGTTCTCTCTTTCCTGTTGGCTATTTTTCTACTATTTGACCGCCACTTAAAAGAAAATGTTGGAACCAAATTAACCTTAATTTGTTTCAGCTTTGTTTATTTTTAAAGAGCTGTGTGGCTGCTTTTCTTGTCATTCCTTGTGTTTTATTATAATTTTTTATTCTCTTTTTCTGTATGATCAAGTTGTAGGCTTGTCAGTCTTTGGATTGTTTAGTCAGTTAATATTCTGGGCTATTAGGCAGAAACTGCACAGCATACTACAGCACAGTCTAGTGCACTTCTTCATGTCTGTTCAACTTCCAGCATCAGTCATACAAATAGTCTCATTTAAAAGAACAAGTCAATTAACTCTTTCAGAAGTTACCAGGCCTAAGAAGTTGTCCATCATCCATGCAGTCTAGCAAACAGGTAGCCTTCAGATAATGCTCCCTAAGGGTTCCCTGAAGGTTGTTTGGGGGTGTTTTTAAATAAAATAAACTTTAGAAGAGCTTCAAAGAATATACCATAAAAGTTTGACACTTTACAAAAAAAAAAAACATTGTCTAATTTGGTTATCTCATCATATCGGGCTTGAATCTCCTCAGATATTTTCATTTAAATAACTGTAAATCTCTTTTTTATTATTATTATTATTTATTTATTTTTTTTATTTTAGCCTTAACCTTTGCTTACCACGAAAGGCTACTTTGGTTAAACCTAGACGCAACAGCCACATGGTTAGGTTTCAGAAAAATTGGTGTTGTGTGCTTTCTTTTACACGGGATACAAACTCTGGCTTCCTGGATGAAAGCTGTGTGTGTGACCCGCCAGTCATCCCTGATCTCCATCCCTTTTGTGACTTTTTCACTTTGTAATCTACAACATGTTATGCAGTTGCACTGATTGTCTGATGTTGACCTCTATTTCCTGGAGGCTCTTTACAGCCTGGTGCTGTAGAGGGACGTGCCAGAAAGGCAGTATTTGGTGCTTTAGACTGCGCTTGCTACCTGGAAGGTAGCATCTCGTAACATCTCGTCCTGCAATGCATCTACACAAGTTGGTTTTGTATTGTGTTTGACTTAATAAGTGTAAATAATGTTTTGTCAAATCAATTTAGGATCACAGGGCTTCTGGAGACTTGGATTATGCCTGAGGTTTGTTGTTGTTCTTATTTTTATTCAGAATTTTTATTTTTGGATTCTGTTCCTTTATAATAGTTTTATCATCAGCAAGACTAGGTATTAGGGACTTTATCATGATCTATATCATGTGAAAATGCTGGCCAGAATGTAGCGCTTGAGGAAAAGCCAGCAGGTCACCACAATGATGAGGAATCATGTTTCAAGCCAGGATGAAGCCAGACAGACAGACAGATGTAGCAGCATCAGGACCACCAGTCTTTGGCCTGTTGCCAGTGGGAAAACAACACCTCAGTCTCTAAAAAGTCAAAACTACCTTAGGGCAAAACTTCTCTTTGATTTGCTCCTTTATGCATCAAGCTTCTGCATGAACGAAAGTTCTGAATTTATATCCATCACCATTGGGCACTGCTGTAGCTCAGTTGGTAGAGCATGCGACCTGTGTACTGTGGCTGTCAGTGGCCACAGGTTTGACTCCTGCTTGTGTGTCTCTTGCTGCATGACATCCCCTCTCTCTGTCCACCTTTTCTTGTCATATCTTCAGCTGTTCTATCTGAATAAAAGACAAAAAATCCCCAAAAAATAATAATAAATTGCACTCAACCCTTGCTAATTGGATACATTTTCCAATATTTTGTCCACATATACCGGTATTATCAAATCCCATTATATAATGAAAAAAAATCTACTATTTTACTGTAAAAAATCATTTTTACAATTTTTATTTATGTTTAAATGAGTTCCTTCAAAGTTTAATATATTAAGGTTGCAAGTTAAATACTGTCTTCATGCAAATAAGAATTTGCATGAAGACAGTCAGTTGACAGAGCCACCATTGAGAGTCCAGACTCTCGGTAACAGAGACGCAGCGACATCTAGAGGCTGCTAGGTGAAACACACCAAACAGCCCAGTGAGAGAAAGGAGAGGAACAGTGCTGGATTATTTCAAGACAAAGATATAGTGACAAGTGTTGTGAGTGACAGGGAAAAAGTTTACTGTGACTCTCATTTGATCAAAAGTGCACTGTGCTTTTGCCCTTTAGCTGAATGTTTAAAAAGACAATCCATCTATAATACAACAGCCCCAGAAAGGAAAGGAGGCACCACCAACATCCTCTTTTTACCCATAACACTGAGTAATGTGTTTACATGATCTTCATCCTTTTGTGTAAGTGTTTGAGCATTTCCTCTACAGTATGATTAACAGAAATTATTCTTCTTTTGCAGGGTTTTCTCCTGCCTTTACACCCTCTACAAAAATGACTGTATCATCCCTTCACCCAATGCCACACATTTAAAATGTGTTTTTCACATCTGTCTTTCAGAGATGTCACACTAAGGGCACATGACTCTTTCGCCTGCCAAACCTGACTCACTGATGGACACTGATGAAATATGCTGTGACAGACAGAGAGAGAAGAAAAAACAGAAACATTTCCATATTGTACACTCACCCATGCAATCAATTAGTCACGTGGGTCAAAAAGCAATTTAACAAAAATTAAACAAGAAATATATTTATTACAGCAGTAGCAGTAGAAGTAGTGCAATAACAAGGTTAATGACACATTAAATTAATTGTTGTTTGAGTTGTATTCAACATTTCTGTAACCTTCTGAAACCATCGATCATTCACACCTCACCTGCTTCATGACTTGCTGTCAGCTGTGCGGAGGTGAGCCAGGAGGAGGAGCCAGGGTTTCTCTCTTTTGTCATTTGTTACGCAAATATTTCTGTTACTTTTCATGTGAACCACTCGGGAAAACACAATGAATGCCTTCATAGAGAGAGTGTCCGAAAATGTGCAGTATTATTTCCATATTTTAATAAAATCATATCTCTCCCTCTCCATAATGAATGGTTTTTCACTTTGTCTTGCAATGCAGCAGTGCAGAACAACCAACACTTTATGTTTCCAGTGTGGCTGCATGTAGTTATAACTGTGAATAACTCAGCCCTTAAATTATTCAGTGCTCAGAAGATTTATTTTTATAAATAAGCTAACAAAACTTGTTTGAAATTAAATGCACAAAACCTGCCAATATACAGATAACATTTACACATTTTAACTTACGAAATACGTATTCTTTGTATACTTTTCCTTTATTCTCTTAGCATTCCTTTTATGACCATGTATGCCTTCAATTTAAAGGTGTTATTTCACAAGATGTGACATACGCTAACATGAAATCTTTTTGTAACTGCTGAGTCACCGTTTCAGTCTGCTCTGGATATCTTCTTCCATACAAATCAGAGTGGTGGCTTACCACTGAGCATCACACACAGGCAACACTGCTGCACAAGCAGAGAACTGACAAACATTCTGTGGTGTGATGAGGTTGAGAATTAAATTTGATAATTAAGTGAAGGTTGTGATGGTTATTACTGTGTCATATTTGCAAATGATGTGTAAATAAGCTCTTCTTTTATGTATACAGAGTCAGTGCAGTGATGAATATAAATCAGTCTCTTAGAAGAATCATAATGCATCTGGAGGGACAACTGAGCTGCACATCAATTCAAACTGTTTTCATATTCTGGCTGACATTTAATTTAACTTCTTTGGTCCCTTTTGTGCCTGTGCATAAAAACACTCCCATTCTCTCTGATTAAAAATAGCTAAATGACATGTTTCCTAAATTATCATAAAGTCCCAACTGTGTGATTTCATATGGGCCTGGGAGGAAGCAGGCCTCTCAGGATGTCAGAAAAAAGATGAACAGGTTGTTTCAGTGTCGCTCATTACTGAACTCTGTGCCTGCTTTGTTCCTTGCTAAAATAATTTTATTTCATAAAATGTTCATTTGCCTGACACACAGTGAAATAGTCAATGGCGGGTTAGTGAACCACATCCAGCAGACTTAAACATTTCACTTGAAGTTGTGGTTGTGTCCACCTGATGAATTTAAGTCCAATATTCACTCTACTTTTAGCTCTGTTTTTGGTCTCAACCAGAGAAAAACATCTGTCTCTTTAGCTGCTAAATGCCAAAGATATGTTCACCAGCTAGTTGCTAACAGTGTCTTCTGTTTGGTGCTGAGCAGACACCATGGCTTTAAATGATGAGAGAGAAGAGAAAGACAAGCAGCAGGAGGGGGAAGAAAACATCCAAACTTTGCAGACAGGTGAAACCTGTGAACGTTCAGTCTGGCTGTCACCCCGGCACACTGACCAAACAGACATGTTTTAAGGTTAAGGTAGTGTTGACAGGAGCACACTGCACTGATCCTGCTGCAAAACCCTTCAAACCTACAAGTATGGTAACCACCCGTACAGTGACACATCTAGACATTGTGCTTCCTCAACTGTAGATAAGGATGTGTTAATGACAGTGTGTTGAAATCTGTCTGGTTAAACACTTACCTATCAGTGTGGGACATATCTTCATTCAATTGACACAACAGCTCATATTACACAAGGATAGATAAAATATAGCCTATAATAGTTAGGCTAAAAATCAGTAAATATGCTTAAGGCCTACTGCAAGGTGAGTCAGATGTGGAGCTAATGCTCAGTCCAACCTACAGGGCTCATCTGGCTCACACTTTCTCACACACTGTCGATTAACATAGTAAATGTCAATAAAAATATTATTGTGACAGAAAATGTGGGAAATTATTCCTGATACATGTTTTATATAGAAAATATATCAAGAGCAACTAGCTGACAAAATGTACTGAAATTTTTATTCTATTATTTTTATTCTTCCTCTCCTGAAGTCAAACAGGCTACAATTAATCTGAGAAAAATGACAATATCAGGAGAGGAAATAAATGGTCTCTATCTATAGCTCAACTTCTCATGTCTCGCAGTTCATATGGAAGCTTATGGAAAACAGAAAATTCACAAATTAATTACATAAATTAAATACACAAGAAATTAAAACTGATTTCCCATTCACCTCACCTGATGTTAGTGTTCACTTCAGTTTGGTTAAATTTGCATTTGCTCTGCTGCCACTCAGGGGTAGAAGACACTGGACATTTCAGCAATTTGTCCATTACATTCAACTGTTTATTGTTAACTTAAAACAACAAGTTTTAAAGACCAACTTTCACCTATGTATTTACAGTATGTTATGCACTATATTTAGCATCCCATATCAAATACATTTTACTATTTCAACTTATCCAGTACATTTAACTTTAACAATTGAATAATGGAATATATTTTTATCTGCCCATCATTTAACTTTCACTTTGATATAACAGTTTGAGCCATTGATATTATTACATTTAGCCTTCTAACCACTTCACCATTTAAGCATTGCTGTTAAAAGTTACCAATAAATGGGCAAAATACAGTAAGTAGATAATTCTAGCCCATTATCTACTTAGCTTAGAACAAAATTTTTTTAACCATTTTCCTGTCACCTGTAAGCTCTACACTTCTCTGCTTTCATGCTTGCATTCGGGTATTAGGATTCCAAGTAGGTCACCCCTGGTTGGAATCACTGAACTACAGGGATAATTTGGGTAAAATGACCCTTTAAGTAGCAGGATATTGAAAACTAAAGCAGGCAAAATCTGATAGAGAAAGAAATAGAGAAAGAAAGTGTGATACAGACGCTGAATAATAATAATAATGATAACAAACAGCAACAACTCAAAGCTACACATTTACACCTTTATAGATAGTGTGAGCTAGTGTTTAATTAAAATAAATAAGTTACAACTAAACCAGGCCAGCTGAATCACGTGCTTTGGGCTTCTTGTGGCACTCTAACTGACCTACTGTATGCAGTATATCCATGACATTGGGAACAGTTGAGTGTGTTGGTGGAATACCTGATGCCGACAGGGAGTCACACACACACTTAGAGTGTGAGGCTGCTGGGAGTGCAGGCAGTGTGTGTTTAAGCCCTCCAAATGCCTCAGCACATACACCTCTGATCTCTCCCTACAAGGAAACACCAGTGTCAGCACTCTCTCTGTCTTAATGATGCACATGCACACACACACACACACACACATATATTGGGACAAAAATAAAGACAGACAGATTTATACAATAGCTATATCTACCCAAGTTATATAAGGGAACAGTAGATCAATACATCTTTAAACAGAAAATCATGAAACTGGACACAACATCTATGTAAATCAGACAGTTCTGGACTTGTTGGAAGGTATAATTTTGAATAAATTATACAGTGTATGGGATAGGAGCTTTCATTATCTAAACTGATTTGTGGTGAGTGTGGTCAAAAGCATTGCCAATGATTGAATGAACAACTATAACAGCTTCTTCTCTTCTATGAAGGCTTTCCACAAGATGTTGGAGCGTTTCTGTCCGAATGTTGGCCCATTCATGCAGTAGAGCATTTGATGGATAGCTCACAATCTCCATTTCAGTTAATTCCAAAGGTGTTTGATGGGGTTGAAGTCAGGACTCTATGTGGATCAGTCAAGTTCTTCCACACCAAACTCATCCAGCCATGTCTTTATGGAGCTTTGCTTTGTGCACTGGGACTCAGTCATACTGGAATAGAAAAGGACCTTCAACAAACTGTTGCCACAAAGTTGGAAGCATAGCATCATCCAAAATGTCTTGGTTTGCTGAAGCAGTAAGATTTCTCTTCATTGGAAGTAGGGTGTGGACGGTAAGGCGTAAGAGGGAATATTTTTGTATCAGTTAGTACATTGTTTACAATGGAAATCCTGGCTTTAACTCGAAAGCTTTGAGTTGTCTAAACAGAACCTTTTAGTTGCCAGGAACAGAGCATATGATGAGTGTGAACATAGTAATATAAACATTTGTTATGTTGACTTAAAGTAGTAACCTTATGCAATTCTTAAAATGTGTTTGCTAAAGCCAATTTTGTAGGCTTCTGTTTTTTTTTGGAGTCAAGGTTGATGTTGCTTTTCTCATGTGGCTCTGGGTATTAGAAAACAAGAGGTTTTGCCAAAATATTGGACTGTTTCAAACCTGCCTGAACAGCTTTTGTAGACAGCAAAACCAGGATACACAAACATTTGAATGAGTTAAATTAATTAAACAAAATCTACACAGTTAGAATTTGAGCCTCATATCATAGTTAAGTCTGTTTGATTATCAGTCTGTAAGTAATTGGACTGAGGTTTACAACAGCTACAATCTAACAGTTCTATGGTCCTCATCTTCCACTGAAGGATTAAACTGTTCGATGAGCTCCTTTCACTCTCCTTCCTCTTGCACAGTAGAAATCTCTTCTTTATCCGTTGTCTCACTGGGTTTTATAGCACTGCATTCCAGTGAGAACAGTTTATCCTCACAGGGATTATACAGGACATGTAAATATTTAACATGCAACATCTGTCTTTTGGTTCTTGTGCTTAATCAAAGCTGATTTTTATATGTGTGGATTACATTATGTGGGAAAGTGTCATGATTGCACTCTTTCCATTTCACCTTTGTTATTAGAAATATTATGAGTATCGGACAAAATTCCAAACATTTGCAGAAAATTGACTTTGCAGATTAAGTGTTCACTCTGAATATCTGACTGCCTGAAGCAGAAATGTGATTTGGAAATCTTTGTGGTCTGCTTTTAACTTCTTCACTTTTTTCACATTTTTAAAAACATCTAACGTTGAGTTTTTCTGATGGATCAGTTACTCAGACAGAAAAATATCTACAGAAAATTTGTTGAGAAGCATGGAGGAGATCAATATGGCACTACAGGTTGTTTGTTGTCAGTTCAAGACAAAATGTATTCAGCACAACTTCAAAAATCATTTCAGTCCTGAAACACATTTCCACTTATCACTTTTACACCCTCATTTACCCATCAGGATTAAGAATAATAATAATCATCATTATTATCATTATTGTTGTTTTTTTATCTGGTGTTGTTGTGCACTCTACTATATATACAATATCTACGTAGGTCAAGGTGTACATATAGAGATATATATTTTTATATTTGCCATGTGACTATTTCAGTTTTTTATCAATTTTCTTCAGAGTAGCAGTAGAAGAGAGGAGAGAGGCATGTGGTGGAGGGGGCAATTCTTTTATTGAGACTGTTCTGGAAAATGGATGCTAGTCCTGATTCCTGAAGCATTCATTTTCTGTCTGTGTCTATTTCTTAACCTAAATGAAAAATGAATAACATGTAAGCAAATTTACTTTCAATATCAACATTTAGAAGCAACTGCTGCTTTTTCAACTGAAAATGACTATAAACACTGCACATTAGCAACACCTGACTGGTTAGAATAAAATAACCAAAATTACTGCCATTCTGCTCTTCACTTCTGTGATGGTTTCACTGTAGCAAAATGGAGAAAGAGCTCCACCCACAGTTTATCTCTGTGAACCAACTCCCAACACTGATATACAGTCTTTCTGAATAGGATGTAGGATGTGAAATCACATCAACAAAGCAAAATAAATAAACAATGCACACACACACAGACACAGTCATGTTTGGGGACATTCCATTGACATGACATTCATTTCCTGGAGGCTTAACCACCACCTAACCTTAGCAATAAACATTACCTGCCTAATCCTAACCTTTAGCTTAACCTAACCTTAAAGCAAGTCTTTAAGTAAAGCAGGTCCTCACAGTTTGAATGTGTAAACATTTTTGTCCCCACAACTACAGGAATACGTGTCCATACACACACACACACACACAGGCAGAAGCAAATGGGTTCTTCATCTCAGTTGTCTCTTTGTATCAGATGATAGCAGTAAATCCCACATCCTCATCCTCATGTAAATCCTCATCCTGTGCGTGTGTGTGTGTTCATGTGTGTGGGACACCGACAGTGGACAGAGAGTGGTATCCATCACATTCTACAGTAACTCCACCATTGACACTGACAGATCCCTGTTGAACGGTTATCGTACACGTCTACACAAAATAGACAGAAAGCAAGAAGAAGAACAAAAGAAGTGGTATCAATAAAGAGAATGAAGATTAAAGAAAATTCCAGAAGAGAGGACAATGTGTCCTGAAGAAAGAACAAAAAGAGTAAGAACGCCCAGAGAAATATAGTCGCACAACTTGTTAGTGTATGTGATCAGACAGCCAACTCAACCATTAATAAAGCTAGGCTGAGTCTAACCAGGACTAACAAAAGGCACAGCATCCCCAGTTTGGGACAGAATAATGGAAACACAAGGTGAAAAGGGACCTTAATTATGACAGAATTGAATCACAGTTAGAATAGGAGAAGAACTGTGAGAGGACCAACAAAATGTCACATAGGAGATAAATGGAACATGGTGCAACAAAGAACATTTAAATTGTGACTAAATTTTGAGTAGCACCATACATGGTGCTGACCTGCTCATCAGGAGCAGTACAGCTCTTTCTAATCAAAGCACTCCCGTGATATTTCTGTGCATTCACACACATACTCAGACACCAACAGAACTGCAATATGACATGCAGTGAAAGGAATCTGTGTGTCTATGTTTTGTTGTTTGACTTCTGTGCTGGTCATGCGCTGTCCATATTGAAGACTAGTTCAGTTATATCCTACCAGTTCATATGACTTCAGAGGTCCCACAGACGCAGAGGTGATGAGGGGAACAGCACTGACTGCTGAGGTGGTTGACAGAGAAAGTCAGTGGGTGGATCAGATGAACTCAAACATGTAATGCGCATGAAATAGGACTGTCTGGTTGAAGCTCTAAGAAAGTCTTCATTGTGGAGGTGGTGACTGTGATGATGTTACCTGATAGTCGTGTGTGTGTGTGTGTGTGTGTGTGTGTGTGCTGGGGCACCAACCGAAGCCCTCTAGCTCAAGAAGGTATTTGAAATGGTTAATGCATCTGATCCTGGTGGTTCCAGGACACTAAAATGTAGCTGGATGGATGGGTTTTACACTTATTTTGAGCCCAAATATCAGTAGAAGTTGTGTCATATGAGTAGTCAAGAGTATTGATGGGAATATGATCTATGGCTCACTTTTATTGTGATATTTAGGATAGACTTATTTTTTTCTTTCTTTTTTAAATCATAAGCATTAAATTTAATTTTTTTTTTTTTTCAAGAATTTCCCTCCAGGGATTAATAAAGGAATTCTGATTCTGATTCTAATGAACCTCATACTGCTCTAATCCCCATTAATATTTATAGACCAAGCACCAAGATAAAACAATCCCTTGAAGGACAAAGAGCTTCGATCATGGTTGATAACGGGTCACACAGCACATTTCTTCTACAGGATTACCTTGTGAAATGAGTAATCTCAAGACTCTACGAATACATTCTATCAGTGTCACACCTTTGGGCAGGGCTTTACCGCTAACACAAACACACACACGGCATGCAGATATCTCCTGGTGAGAGTACCATTTTATACCACCGATTCGCTGTTCAGGTGATTCACTGCCTTATGAATGGACAGGTAAACAGTGAAAAGACCCTTTCTGATCATTGTCATCAATAAACAGATACTGTTACTGATTTGAATGTTCAGTATGCAGGCTATGCAAATGTCAGTATGATATGAATAGATATTCCACATTAGCCACATTCAGGATGTTAACTTTAGATTCTGTTGTGTCATGACAACAAAGCAGTTGTCCAAGATGAGAATTGTAATGCAGTAGATACCATCTCTGCTGTGCTGTGTCCCGTAGAAGCACCAGTCAGCAGATCTCAGTTTGAACTCTACATTCCCCAGACCCCGTATCTATTCACAAGACTTTTGACATTTAGGCTTTGCCAGTATCTGCAGAAAATATCATTGAAACTCACTTTCCAATATAGGAGAGAGATACCTTCTACTTCAGTGAAGTAGAACTTCAGTAAAAGAAGACACCCTGATTTGAGTATGAAAGGGTGAGATGGTAAACATTAACGGTAATATTAGTTAGTCTAGTCAGCTTGGTCAGCTAGCCTCACATCCATGAGTAGATGCATGCCTCCATCTGCAGAGTAATATGTAAAGAAAATAAGTGCTGTGCGCACCAGTTCTATTATGTTCTAGAGAAGGCAGACGTCTCTGCAGATGAAATCACCAAAACTCCAAAGTTGATACCAAAATAATTTAGATGAGTAAATAGTACTTCAGGTAGGAGGAAAATATGCATTGTTGACTTTGGGGTGACCTGTCCCTTTAAGATTTCATCCTCGTTTGCATTATAATTTGACTTGCATTTACTGGTCATTGCTGACTGGCAAATGATTGATTTTGCCAGTCAGCATGAGCTCTAGTGAGCTCCAGTGAGCTCCATATATTAGCTCCAGTGGTGTTTTCAGTGCCTCATGTGTTCATGCAGGAATGATGACAAAATAAGACATTTAAAATTACTGATTTTATAAGTTTTGATGGTCTCTGTTGTCCCATAATGTAACATGTAAGGTAGAGGAGCTACCCACAGCTGGAAAATTTAAAAATAAGCTGTAGATTTGTGATAGCAAATAGCAAAAAATAGCCTGAATAGAACTGTCACTGCTCAGCATTACAAGATCTGACCTTGTAATTATATTACTTATGGTAAATACTGCTTGTTCTGATCCTGAATCAGTGATTAAGAGTCAAAGAGTAACTTCTGCCTCCAGCCTGTGCCGCTGCTGTCTGTCAAGGTCACTGTGTCAGTGTGTGTGTGTGTGTGTGTGAGAGAGAGAGAGAGAGAGAGAGAGAGAGAGAGAGAGAGAAGGGGGGAGAGAAAGAGGGGGAGATTATGCTTATGGAATAGTGGCAACCTGCTGAGGAAGCTGAACAGAGAAGTGAAGAGGAAGAAAGAGAGAAGGAGAGAGAGACTGCTGCAGTGCGCCTAGGCAGAGAGAGCAACATCATGAATATTGAAACCTGACTTTACCTGCCTTTCTTCCTCTCTTCTTCTCTCTCTCTCTTTCTGAGTGTGAAAATGGCTGTCTAATAACTGTGTCACCCTTTGAGCCCCTACCAAAAATAGGTCTACATCATATAAAGGGACCAGAAATAGCAATAGGAGTAAATAAAAGAAAGGAAGCGAAGTGAGCTGAAAAGTCAAAGATTCCAAATGACAACAGCTGTTCAGTCTAATCATCTGCAGGCAGACAGTAGAACATTTCACTTTTACCTCAAAATAGATATAACTGTAAATAAGGGCACATCTGCACTGCACTGTGTTTGGGTTATGTAAGCCTCTCTCTCTCTCTCTCTCTCTCTCTCTCTCTCTGTGTGTGTGTGTGTGTGTGTGTGTGTGTTTGAGCATGTGATGGATAAAAGTGGGAGTGGCCTTGTAGAGGGTACTATAACACGCCATCACCTCATCCATCTGGCCTCTGCTAATTAACACTGCTGCAGGAGATGCACATGCACACACACACACACATCTCTCTGACACTGAGAGCATGTGCAGCAGGACAAGAAGCTGGGAGGTGGAAGAGGAGAGGACAAAAGATAAGAAAAACATCCCTAGAAGCAAGAAAACATGAGAAGAAAGGAAGGAAAGGAAGAAGTTGGACAATAGAAATAGAGTTACATTATACATACGTGTGCATCAAGCACCTCAGAGAAAGACAGGAAGCCAAGTTTGATGTTAGTTTTTGATAATGTGTGTTGTCTGGTGTATGGTGGAAGACACCAGTTCAAAGTGGTGTTAAGCCAGATGCATAGTTATTGTTGAACTGTCTCTTTTTCGAGGACATGATGCTTCTCTTTCATTGTGAAGCTATTTATTACACAGTCTATAGTGTGAACACAGCAATAGCATAGCTTGTTAACCTTAGCTAGCTAGGTAGCTTCAAGCTAGGTGGGTGTGTTTTAGTAACTTTCCTCTGCTCCACCCACACTCCACCTATTTGTCCATTTCTGGATTAGCTGGGAGGGGAAAGCCAAGATGGCAATGGATGGAGCCACCGACATTGAGCTTCACATACTTTGTTAGTAATCCATGTTTCAGAAGGCATAATAATAATATTAGGATTATGTTAGACTAACCATGCACAGAGTAAATCAGTTTCTGTCAAAAGACTTCTAATAGTAAGATAAATAATTTTTAAACCTTTAATGCTATTCAGTTTGAAAGTAAAAGTTCATAGGGATACCAACACTATAAGGGACAAATTAGAAGCTAGACAGATTAAAACACTAAGAGGATTGTAAAGGGTTGTAGTAATATAACAACAAAACAGAGACACAAAATACTAAGCACAGAACAAGATCAGAATATATCCGAAAAACCAAGGCATGTCTGTGACAAGGCTGAATTAAGTCAATATTACAGAGACCATTCATAAGCTACACAAAAGTCTACCTGCACAGAGACTGAAGCAACAGTTCTTATGATGCAGAACTTGTGGGAGAAATGAAGACTAGTTTGATGTCAGATTTTCTCTGAGGGGCAGCCGTGGCCTAGAGGTTGGAGAAGCGGCTTGTGTTTGGAAGGTCGCTGGTTCAATTCCCCTATTGCCCTCCGGATGGGCAGGAAAAATTTGAGTGTGGTGGAGTGATAATGTCCCCACCCCCCCATTAGCTGGCTGATGAGCCCTTGAGCAAGGCACTTAACCCCCCAATATGCTCCCCGGGCGCTTGATGCAGCCCACTGCTCCTGTGTGTTTCACTGCATGTTGTGTGTGTGTTTCAATCAGTGATGGGTTAAATGCAGCGAAGTAATTTCCCAGCTTGGGATTAATAAAGTAACTTAAATCAAAAAAAAAAAAAAATAATAATAATAATAAAGTCTGGTGTGAGGTGGAAGACACCGGTTATGGGAATCAGACTTTTTCTTACAGACAGATGCTCCGGCTGTTTACTAAGTCAAGTCCGGTCTATGCTTTACTGAATTAGTTGTGTTGCCACAACTTGTTCTCATGAAGAACTGAATTACAAAACCATATTTTGTCACTTCCCCATGGGGGTAGTCAGTCAAGGCTCTCTAGCGTATGGTCAGTGGGGGACTTTCACCTGTAAATAAATAATATATTCAAAACCTTGCAAATGAGTTCACACGATGCTGATTAGACCTATCTCAGATAATTCTCTGTTATTTTGTTGTGACTTTCAAGTAAATCTGGATTCATAATGACATGTAGTGACACTGAGCGTGTTGAATTTGTTTAAATCAAGTGAAATCAGCTCAGTTTATTTTTTCTACTTTTATAATGTTATTTTTTTTTCTCTTATATTTGGGAAGTGGGCCTGAAGTTACCAAAGGCTGACAACCCCTGTGTTAGGGAGCAATATGCCAAGTACAAGACTTAGCCAATAAAACAGAAAGTGACTGTGGGAGCTAATGGAGCTGTGAAATGAAAAGTTCTACCCCAGTTATACACACAGTGTATCACAGTCATTTGTAATATGAAACAGTATAAATCCTACTGATTCTTTGTGAGCTTAATGAACCCTTGCAGCTCTGTGTCTTATGGTGTCTGTATGCCAAAGGCTGTTGGGTTGTCGAATGAGACAGCAAGAGGCAGAGAGGTGGAGTATTGGGTAGGATGTGGAAAGACAAAGACGAGGTGACCTCCTGAACACTGGGTCAGAGCCATGTTTTATTTTCACCTTAGTTCATGTGTCAGCGTGGCTGTTGAAAATGTGTCAAGATAGCAAAAAAATGTGCTTGTGTGCATGCTTCCATTTAAAAAGTGTGTGTGTGTGTGTGTGTGTGTGTGGCATTAGCTGCTGTGTGTTTGCAGCTCTTGTGTTGATGTATAAAAACGTGCAAAGAGACAGTGTATAATCTCATTACGTATGCGTTCATGTGTTCTCTGTCAGCAGACAGGCACACCAGGTAAAGATCTGTGAGGTGGTACGAGATGAGTCTGCAGGATTTTCTTCTGTTATGCCTTTTTAATGAAATGGAGCAAGTAAGACAGGTCAATACACCCAACTGCTTTTAATCCAATCCTGCAGACAAAACTGGCACAGAACAGAATTCTTAAATAGAAAGCCTGGCCGACGCGTGTGTGTAAGTGTGTGTGTGTGTGTGTGTGTGTGTGTGTGTGTGTGTGTGTGTTTGTCGAGGGGGCTGGGTGGGGTGTTCTGAGTGAAGCAGTTATGGACTGCAGTCTCCTCACGTGCTTGTTCATGCAGGCCAGTAGTAAGACATAACAGCTGAGAGACAGACATCTGCTAAGTGACAACCTCTGAGCAAATTTAGACAAGTCACAAAACAGAGTGGTATGAAATAAACAGACGAGAGCTGTTGGTTTTATTCATAAATGTCGATATCCCACATTTAGAGCCCAACATGTAGAGACAGAGTGCTGTGGCAACACATTCTCACTCCCAACTCGTCAGAGCAGCAGCTTGGCCAGTGGTCCTAAGCAATGGTGGGGGAAGTACTCAGGTCATTTACTTTAGTGTAAATATATTTTTTTTACATGTAAGTCCTGCATTTAAAAATCTACTTTAGTAAAAGTATAGGCATCAAAATATGCTTAAGTACAAGTGCTCATCATGCAGAATCTTATTAATAATATTTATAATATGAATTTATTTACATATAATAAAATATATGTTACTCTAAAGTAGATAAAGTAAGTAACTACTTTATGTACTGTTGCATAGCTTGTGAATTTCTCCCTTGGGATCAATAAAATCTTAGTGATATAATTCTATCAAAGTGTATTTGTTGATGTACTATGTATTGTATAAATCTAAAGCTGGAAAGTAACTACTGATTTAAGTTATCAAATAAATGTGAAGGGGTAAAAGGTTGATGTCAACAAGCCTCCTGCCTGCTGTTCTTCATTTAAAAGGACCAAATCCTCATTTGCTGTTGGAGCCAAAGTAACTCTTCATGACTATCAATCCACTGAATGAATTAGAAGAGATCATAAATCACTGTAGATTCAGGAGGCAGATATTTCACAATCCCCTGGTCCTACATGGTTTAATTCATGTAGTTGCTCAGATGCATAGAGCAAGAAAAATGAAAAATGAAATCTGATTCAAAGAACAATGGTACAGGGTTCTAGCATTTGAGCCATGGCTTGGCAAGGACTCCCAGTGTTACACTGCAGACAGTGTTTTTTCATTTATTTATTTATTTTTGTTCAGTGTTGTTATTTGTGGTTCAGCTTTTCTGACCTTGACTTGACAGAATGATGACATTTTCTGAGGGCTCACTGTTGCTGCAGTCATGTTGTGGTGTGACTGGACTTTTAGAGATCCATGTGACGTTAAACAGAGCACCAGGGGCTGTCTGAACACATCCTTAGGTGATCTTGTCCTTAAATAAAAAACAGCTCTGATCACTGTCAAGTGATCATTTGCAGGGCCTTTCTTCAAGTCTGGGCCCCTGAATCATATTCTATTTAATGACTAACAGAGGCCATACAGAAATTAAATTGCTCTCTGAGTGACTTTAAAACACCTTGGATACAAATGTGATACACATACAAAACGTGTCTTAAAAAGGTTCCAGGACAAGTCTGAACAATCGTGTCAAAAAAGTCCCAACTTCTTTTTTACCTTGAGAGATCTCAGTATTTACACACAAAGTTAATGTTCTGCATGTTCTAATGTGTGTCTAGTTCTAAATAATAATAATAAGCATTACGCCATTGGAAAATGTTTAACCATGTCTGCACATACTGCTTAGTGAGAGCAGCATGTCGGTAGGTTGTGGTCACAAAATATGCACTGTATACACAGACTGAAATAAAATTGCATCTTTTCTATCAGACACACAGAGAAATGACCGAAAAGCACTACCTTGGCTGTTGCACACTGCTCATAAGCCTCACAGCTGTGCTCAATCTCAGCTGGTTTCCCTTTGACCAATGGCATCACTTTGTGTTGACAAGTGGTGGGGACATAAGAGCTCAGATGAAAAAAACATTTTACAACATTTGTCTTCATCATATGCAATTTTAGGCAACGTAATCTTAGGATCACATGATGTCAGAGTAGATGATTATGGCAGGGAAAAAATGCCAGTATCACATATACAGTAGAAGGCACCAGTGCAAGTCGCTGAGCCCAGTGATAACAATATCTGATACTACAGGTCTAAATATGACAAAACAGAAACAAGTGAAGCAATAGTCTTAACAACGCTAGCTAAAGACAAAATATCAACCACATCTTTAGATTTTAGGGCAAACTGCCTTCTTGTTTCGGTGCTTTACTCATTGTAAGCTTATGGTTTAAATATCAACATGTGAACACGAATTCAACTGCAGCATTACGTTATCTCTGTTTATTTATCCATATTAATTTGAAAACAAACTTCTCTTCTTAGAAAGTGATCTAACCCACTAAGAATCTTCTTCTCTACTTGATTTGTTCTTCAGTATTTCCCTGCACGTTCCTGCTCCTTGATCCATACCTTGAGGGGATCATACGTAGAGGAGCATCAGAGGAAACGTCTGATTGCCTGACTGGCAGGCTTCTGTCATGGTCAGCCTTGGCAGCTGGTGTCTGCTGGTCTAAACTAGGATTTCCTGGCTGCAGTAAAAGTTGCTGGAAGCAGCAAATTAGAATCCATAAACAGCTTTCGAAACATGTCTTCACCAACCTCTGGGTGACGTTACAATCACTCGTATGTTTCTGTAGTCGGTGAGATGAAACTGTAAATAGAGATCAGAGGAGACAGCAGTGCAACCTGTCACCTCATGGTTACTCTGTGCCTGTTTAACATGCAGCCTGCTGCTGCTGCTAATAATAATCCCGTATTGACAGCACTCTGCTGCTCTGATGAGGTATGTCTGTGTGTGTGTGGCAGTATGATTGTAGTGTGTTCCAGAGTGCAGCAGTGTGTAAACGGAGACACAGTGAATACTGTAGCCTGTGGGTCACCTTAGGGTGCCATCTATCCACACGGCCAAATGGATCAGTCAATAGAGGAACATTAATCTGTAGAAGCGCTCGCCTATCGGCCCAACAGGACAACACTGATTAGAATAAGAAATACGGTCCCACCCACCCCTGCACTCTGCCACAACCTCACACACGCACAATAAAAACGACACCCCCTCCTCACATCTCCAGTCTAGGGTGACACTGTGCTGACACAAACAGCCTTCACTGCACAGAGAAACACTCACACTGTCTCCACTGTGAGCCACGGTCTACAGCAAGGCGTGAAGGCTCAACTCACACTTCTTAAATAGCTGAAGACATTAGCAATCAAAGTGAGACAGGCCATTCATGGGATGAATGTTAACATATGTGTAAGAATGCTCATGTGCTATCTACATACCCAGGAAACTGACCTTTTTTGAGCTAAACTGTATTTTTACTCCAGAGATTGCGAGATTTTAAATTCAAAATCCTTAACTATCTCTGTGCCATAGAGCTCCACTGTCCTGAAACTATTAAAAACACATCAGCTAGCCACACTGTTACACTGCATGACATGTTCATTATGACGAGGACACACACACTGTGGTTTATTTTGACGCAGTTCTGCACATTGCTAAAACCTGAGACCGTCTGTAAAGCACTGCTGTCTGTACTGCTGAATTTGAGACTCGAGCCAACTGAGACTATATTAGTATTTCTTCTTCAATGACAATGGCACAAGACCAACATAGAATATGGCACGGTGGTCCAACTGTTTACACAGCTAGAACTACTGTTAACCAAGAGGCCAGAAGTTTAGTATGAAGACACACATTTCAGCAAACTACCTGCACCTAACACTGTGGCTGATATGTAGATCAACTCTGTCTTCTCCCTTTATTAATGAGATGAGCATGGCTACACCAGACAACATTCAAACACTTATAATCCAGGACAGAACATTACATACAAGGTCTTGAAGAGGATAGAGGTTTTTATCTGTTGTCACTCCAAGGTTGTAATGTTTCCACAATGCAGTGGCCTGCCCTGAATCATTCCTCTTTTGCTCTTTTGTTCTTGTTCCATTTTATCCATTAATGTAACACCTTGGCTACTAGTGTTATTTACTTGGAAAACACGACAGAAAGCACAAGAGGGAGAGAAAGAGTGAGAAATAATTTTCTTAAGTTAGACAGTAAAAAGAAGCATAAGTCAAGAATTACCGGTACACTAATTATGACAAAACTTCACACAAATGTCTACCACAACCTAATTGGTTTTGGTAATACTGAGTTTCAGGTGGTTGTCGCAGCACCATGTGGCAAAGCTTGGAAAAACAACTTGGTACCTCTTATGCAGCAGTATTTATGTATTTCAGACCTCCAGTCTGTGTTTGTTTATGCTTTTTAGAACATTTAGAAATTTCTGATGTTATTCATGAGGTGTACTTTATGAAATTCTGTCGTTTGCTGTTTTTTCAAATTATACTGGGATTTTACTGTAATTTGCATCATACCATAATAAGCATACAATGTTAATATGAGGTGTTTTGCAGAGTTCTGGCTAAAATAACTGTGATGCAGGTGTACACACGGTTGCCTTTGCTATCTGTATGCTGGCAGTTCTTCTGTCAGGTGACCTTGCCACACCTTAGCGTAGCTGAATCGATGCCTCTGGGCTGTGTTACAGTAATGACTACCAGATAAATAGTGCAGGATTGACGATGTGTTTCTCCAGCTGTGAGTGGACAGAGAGGCTGCCGTTATGTTTGATTGGTTTATCAGCGACAGATCCGCAGCTGCCTCTGCACTCCCCTGCCGACGCCCAGCACTGAATCTAATACTGCTCCAGTCCCGGGACAAATCCATCAATCTAACACACACACACACACACACACACACACACACACACACACACACACACACACAGCATGAGCTCTGAATCGCACTTCCAGCAGCAGAGTCACTGTTACATTACGTTCAAAATTTCAAGTCTCCCTATATATCTCACGTCCACACACACACTCCCAGAGGATGTATGTCAATATCAATGAAGTCATCTCTTTATCTTCTTGTCATTATGATCTCACACATACTCACGCACACACCCGCACAGCTTCTGTTGTGGTGCACTCCAGTACAGCTGATAGAGCAGTGGAGAAATTATGATCAGCTTTGTTAAGCAGCTGAGCCAAATGCTGATAAAAAATAAATATGTATTTTACAAGCAAACACTGTATAACATCCTTTCACTGCGTGTACAAGTAAGCTGACCTGAGAACACCAGGTGGTATTCATTTTTCAACCCGGGAGAGAAATTTACCTGTCACAAATGAAAGCTCTGATAAAAAGCTCTGATAAAAACCTATCCACCTGCAGTATACTTTTCTGTCCCAGAAAGAACTGATGACCAGTTAACCGGTGTCTGCACAAAATGTTATATCTTAAAGTCCAATAATTAATACATAAAACTTTTTGTGCAGTGATATAACTCAGTTTATTTTTAATTGGACTGAGATTTAAGCTTGACAAATATCATATGTGTACTTCATGTCACAATTTGAACAAGATCAAAACAATCTTTGCTCTTGTCATCAACTACCATTTAAGGTTCCATGGGGAATATTGGAAAGGGCAGGACCTGACCTCGCTATTTTAGTGTGGATCAAAGTGGTGGATCAACCAACGAGCCAGAAAGCAGTACCTGGACCAACAGCCAGGGTGCACACTACATGTATCGTCTTCACAATTCAATAGCATCCAAACCCCATCCCAAGACATAAGTCAGGCCACGTCAGAGTTGCACCTGGAGTGAATCTTGTTCCTATTAAGTCACTATATTAATATATGATAACTGGTGATTAGCTTGCTGGCTAAGAAGGCATAGAGAGTTTATTAGAGAGATTTGAACTTTCTTGTAAGAGCTATAGAAGTGGACTGGCAGTTTCGCCCTTAATGCTAAGCTAGGCTAAATACAGCCATACATCCCTGTACTGGATGCACAGAGAGGAGAATGAGCATCTTATCTTTAATAGGAATAAGATATGGCCTTTAAATTTGTTTAGGGTTTGTTTAGGCATTACAGTTAAGGCTGGAAAGAATAGTATTTAAACATATGTAACAGTCTCATGTTGGCAAAGGGGATGATGGATCTTAGTAAAGAATAAGAGAACCCTCAAAGCACAGTAGCCTGTGTGAACCACATATGAACCCTGTACAGGTTCTGTCCCAACACACCACCAGACTGTCAGCAATGTATATGTTGTAACCTACTATAACATCAGTTCAGCCAATCCAGTAGTACACAACTGAGCAAGTCAGACCTTGACAATAATCACAAATTCCTGCGCACAAAAACACACACACACACACACACAGCAAACTCTTAACACACACACCACAGTGTAGCCACAGCAGTCCACGGGAACATCATGTAAGATAATAAGTGTGTGTGCGTGTGTGTGTGCGTGTGTGTTCAGCAGGACCCAGGGGCCCTGAGCTCTGTAGCTGCCCTTGCTCCTGCCTTGCTCCAGAGCACAGCAGCAGCAGCAGCAGGGTGGTGCAGGTGGAGGTGGAGGAGGTTTCACTCTACCTTGCCCTCGGTCCAGCAGAAACAGATGTTACTGGAGGTGCTCAGGATATCCGATATGAAGGAGGAGATGCCGAGACGCATGGTGATAGATGACAACAACGGCGGGGAGATATACAGATGAAAAAGAGAGGAGATAGAGAGAGATGCAGGAGCTGTTGACAGAGCGGAGACCAAGCAAGACTGAGGAGGAGGAGGAGACAGAAAGAGGGAAAGAGAGAGACAGAGAGAGAGAGAGAGAGAGACAGAGAGAGAGAGGGAGAGAGAGAGAGGGAAGGGAGAGATGGAGGGAAAAGGATGCCTGCGCTACTACTGCTGCTGCACGCAAGACTTGTGAGCATGTGCCTGTGTGTGTGTGTGTGTGTGTGTGTGTTTGTGTGTGAGTGCGTATGTATGTGTGTGTGTGTGTTGGTATGTATACACCTGTGTGTGTGTGTGTGTGTGTGTGTGTACACCTGTGTGTGTGTGTGTGTGTGTGTACACCTGTGTGTGTGTGTGTGTGTGTGTGTGTGTGTGTGTGTGTGTGTGTGTGTGTGCATGTGTGTGCATGTGTGTGCCTGTGTGTGTGTGTGTGTGTGTCTATGTGTGTGTGCGTGTGTATACACCTGTGTGTGTGTGTGTGTGTGTACACCTGTGTGTGTGTGTGTGTGTGTGTGTGTGTGTGTGTGCGTGTGTGTGCCTGTATGTGTGTGTGCCTGTGTGTGTGTGTCTGTGTGTGTGTTGGTGTGTATACACCTGTGTGTGTGTGTGTGTGTGCGTGCGTGTATGTGTGTGTTTACTTCTTCTAACAAACCAACATGTGACATGTTTTTTACAACTTTTTCAAAAGGAACAAGTAAACGTCTACTAAACTGTGCTAAACAGCAAAAATGAATGAGAAATGAAAAAAAAAAAATGAAAAATGATTTATGTTGTGGGGACTTGCATTTTGTCCCCATAAGAAAGGCGGGTCTTCACAAGGTGACCGTGTAAACAGATTTTGTCCCTTCACACCTACAGGAATACGTATCCACACACATACTCCTGTGAGAAGGGGCGGGAATTTGTTCCTTTCAATCAATGTTGGGTGCAGTCATACAAGTGTATAAAAATAGCTGGCAAAACAAGCACACAATGGCTGGGGGGAGCATGGGGGGACGATTTTTCATTCAAACCATGACAGCAACGGCAACAACAGCAATAATTAATACGAAAGTAACACGCAGAAACGATTCTATAAGGTTTATAACATCAATAAAATACAATGAAAATACAGCTGGGACAGCACAACCCATCAGCATAAAGTGTTTGTTTTGCTACTGAAGCTTCTGAGTGACTCAAATACATTGAATGATTCATAAGGTCCATGTGACTGCTATTGTGTACAGGATAACCTCCTGCACGGGGGACATTCTTTGGCTTATTACTGCTCATCATTAGTGTGCAGACAGCATACTGTAAGTTACTTTGTGTCATCTCATCAAGTCTATAAAAAGATGTACTATTCATTAATTTACTTTACATTCCAACTACCTTCATTATTGCTTTTCATGTAGTGTTTAATGAGTCTCAAAACCAGTACACATGATAAATGCACACAGGATGCATCTGCCCTGCAGGGCTTTGACAAGTGCATGCTTGACCCCTCCAACCTCACATTTACTCAGTTATGCTCACAGAGACAGGCAGGGCAGTCTGGAGACATCTCACTAGTTTGATTACATTTATTAAAATGTTATGACTCATACACTATATAGATAAAAGTATTGGGAAACCTGACTTTTACACCACATGCATTTAGAATGACATCACATTCTAAATGCATAGACAGCTTTGCAGCTGTAACAGCTTCCACTATCCTTGGAAGGCTTTCCAGAACAATTTGGAACGTTTTTGTGGGAATTTTCAGCCATTCGTGCAGTAAAGCAATAGTGAGGTCAGACACTGATGTTGGACAAATAGGCCTGAATCACAGTCTCTGTTCCAGCTCATCTCAAAGGTGTTTGATGGGGTTGAGGTCAGGACTCTGTGTGGGCTCAGTCAAGTTCTTCCAAACCAAACATGTCTTCATGGACTTTGCTTTGTGCAGTGGGACACAGTCATGCTGCATCAGAAAAGGACCTTCAACAAACTGTTGACACATAGTTGGAAGCACAGCATCAGAATCAGAATTCCTTTATTTATCCCAGAGGGGAAATTCTTTTTCGTACAGACATTGCACTTGCAGTTTTCCCGACCAAGAAAGAAAAGTGAAAGATATAAAAATAGGATAAACAACAAGATAAGTATAAATCAAAAAAATACAGGTATTTACACTTGTAGCATATATACATTATATATATAAAAGTATGTGTGTCAGTCACAATAACAGTTTGATGGCGACAGGCAGGAATGATTTCCTGTGTCGCTCTGTGGTGCATCATGGGAGTAAGAGTCTGTTGCTGAATGAGCTCCTGTAGCTGATCAGCAAATTGTGGAGAGGGTGAGAGGGAAAGTCCAGTATAGTTCTTATTTTGGACAACGTCCTCCTCTCAGACACCACTGTCAGAGAGTCCAGTTCCTGTCCCACATCATGGCTGGCCTTCTTAAAGACTGTATTGAGTCTGTTAGTGTCCCTCACCCTCAGGCAGCTGCCCCAGCAGGCAACAGCTTATGTGTTGGCACTGGACAGCACCGACTCATAGAACATCCTCAGCATCGTCCTGCAGATGCTGAAGGACCTCCACCGCCTCAGAAAATAGAGGCGGCTCTGGCCCTTTCTGTAAACAGTGCCCAAGTTCTTGCACCAGTCTAGTTTGTGGTCCAAGTACACCCCCAAGTATCTGTACTCTTCCACCACCTCCACAGTGGCCCCTTTGATGTTGATAGGGGTCACTGGAGCCTTAGTCCTCCTCAGGTCTACCACGAGTTCCTTGGTCTTTGTCACATTGAGATGTAGGTGGTTTTTCCTGCTCCATGTGACAAAGTTGTCTACTACAGTCCTGTACTCCCCCCCCATCTATCTATCTATCTATCAGAAAATTTTTCTCTCTGTGCAATGCTTAAAGTCTGTGGTGTAAATGCTGAAGAGGAAGGGAGAGAGGACGGTCCCCTGTGAAGCCCCGGTGTTGCTGATGACTCTGTCTGACAAGCAGCACTTTAGGCGTACATATTGCGGTCTGCCCGTCAGATAGTATGCGATCCAGGACACCAGTGGGGCATCCACCTGCATCGCTGTCAGCTTCTCAGCCAACAGAGCCGGCCTGATGGTGTCAAACACACTCGAGAAATCAAAGAACATGATTCTCACAGTGCTTGCCGGGTTGTCCAGGTGGGTGTAGACTCCCACCTGGACACGCATACCAGGAAAATGTCCTGGTATGCTGAAGCATTAACATTTCTCTTCACTGGAAGTCAGGGGCCGAGTCCAACCACTGAAAAAGTCAGTCAGTTCATACACAGTCTACAGTTTTAATTATCACTTGGTAGCCCATTGAGTGATCTGTCCATGATTCAACCATTTTACATAAATTCTCATAAATCAGTTTGCTGCTATATATAAATCAGCTGAGCAGACTTGTCTTCCTCAGACTACATAAATAAACTGGAAACATCACAAGTCAAACATGGAGGAAAGAAATGTGGGACAGAAGTGGGACAGAAATCAAGTGGGACAGAAATCTAACCAGCATTCACTGTAGGGAGATTGCAAGTGATCAATTCTGCACAGGACGGGCTCTCAGACGAGCCTAATCTGGTCTGAAGAACGGTCCGTGCTCTTGTAAGTGAGTCTTCCACTGCTTCTCAAAGTCAAGAATGCTTCCTTGGTAAGATGGATTTTTCCAAGTCATGTCCTACAGAGGTATGGAAAGAGTTTTTCCAAGCATGCGCAGAACTTCTGACAGGTGCTGCTGAAGATTGATTGATGGGTGCATGTTATGATATTATTAGTTAAAATTAGTTGGTTCCAGCTCATATGCACATATTTGGTTTTACCAGAATAAAACATGATCAGATTTTGATAAGAGAATACAAATAAATAGATTCATTCCATGGGTGTGATCTAAAATGATTTGAAAGGTTTTTTTTAGATGTTTGAGAAGTGATCCCGCCATGGTTGAATTACCCACAAGGCAACAGCCCAAAGGCCCCCAGAATTAATGTTTTATCTGTTTTACCAACAGCAATATGATAAAGGTGACATGAGAAGTCACCTTAAGATCAGTGTTGCATTTTATTATCTCTCTTTAACTTTTATGACAAATGACAAAATGAAAATATTCCAGAACTGAACATAGTCAACATATTTGTCAAATCAAGCACTTTGACTTAAATTTTAGGAATCTCTTTGCAGTGTTATTGTTTGCATTGTGACTTAATTTTATTTAACTGATTGTTTTGAGTGCAATTACTTTGAAAAGCAAAAACGAGTCATAATTTGTTTATTACTTGTTATATATGATAAACTGAGCACTTCGATTTCAGTTATTAGTGGTACATCATTCACCCTTTTAAATCAATCAAGTCATTGAATATTGTAAGGTTCCTGTCTGATTTTTAAATAAGTAGAAGATCAAGTATAAATTTCAGAACCAGAACATTCTCTTCGTAAGTGCACTGAAAAAACACACAGCTGAATACATTGGTAAACATGCATGGAGCTTGCACAAGCAAAGACATGTAAGTGGCTGAACAGTTGCAGTGGCTGTTAAACATTAATGTCAGCTTTTAATTTGAAGGCCTGCAGGGAGCTGAGGTATCATTAACACAAATAGATTCTCTTTGATTTTGCGTTGATTTTTTGACCACCACAATTACACTGGCTGATTTCTCATGCACTCACACACATAGATAGATAGATGCTTTATTGATCCTGAGAGAAATTCAAGCATCCAGTAGCCCATTACAGCAGTGTAGGTTAGTCAAAAGTAAGCAAACAAAGAACCAAAAAAGGCCTAAAAAAAAAAGTAGACTAAACATACTAAATAAACTAACATATGCGACATAAAGTACAATAGAGTGCAGAGAAAGCAGGTCGACCAGATTGACTGTGTGTGTAAAACAACAGACTAAAGAGCCACAGTGTAAACATATGTAAATGAAACATACTCAGTGGAAATATACCTACACACAACACATACAGTATGCACACACGCACAAGACACACACACACAGCAACAACAACAACTCACCGTGCAGGTTTCCAGAGTTTGCGTGGTGGTGGGATCAGCTCTCTCTTGTTGAGGGGGGCGACTCCGAGAGCTGCCTGCATGATGGTTATAAACTTCTTGTACTTCATGTTATTGCTCACCAGTGCTCTAGCATCATAGCAACACCTGTCAATCAATCTGTCGTCATGACAACATCTCTGTTGCCCACAGCTGGTCCACCCTTCCTGTCAGCAGGTGTTTCTGATCGCGGTGCTGAGGAGTTGAGCGCGTCGTCTCAGAGCAGTGAGATGAACAGAGGAGATAGACAAAGACTACAACTAAACCACTGTGTACTGATTCGTGTGGAAGCATTACTGTTACATAATTCACACAGAAAATCCCCCCACAGGAGGATAATAGTGGCACTAAGCCTCTGTGTGCTTAAAGTGGTAATCTCATCCACATCCACCCCTCCACTCCCACCTCAAGCCACCCACCCCCACACTACCATTTCTTTTCTTTTTCCCTCTCTCTTTCTTTATAGTCTGATCATAACTTTGGTCATTGCGATAGAAGATTTCTACCAGGTTTCACAATTAACATCACAGTTAACACTAAAACATAGGAAAGCATTCAGAGGACAAATCGCCCTGTTTTTAATAAACATGCTTTCCGTAGAGCCACTTTCAGTATAAACAATTACACAATCATAATGTTGTCGGTCATAGGGATGTACCAACATATCAGCCTTGTTGACTGCTGCTGGCCTCCTCGTTAAGATGATGTTCACTGACAACGTTGGCCGATTCACGTTCATCTGTTACGTTTCAGCACTTTGTACACCTGCCATCAACCCTGACATCTCCTTCAAGCACAGTTTATAGGTTTTTAGCTTTTCATTCAAAGAAACGCGGTGCAGGAAAAATAAAACTGGTGTCCATGTCACACACATCCTGTACATTATACTGCTTTCACAAACTGCTGTGATGCTGTGCTGCTGCATTAGCTGTTTCGAGGGAAGTGCAAAAACAATGCAATGGGCACATTTGCTTGAGTAAAGCAAGGAATGTTACCGTGAATGAATGAATGAACCTCTGTGATCCTCCAACATTTTCACAATGTGGGATGTAGTAATTATTAGAACTCTTGCAGGGATTTGGGATTTTTGTGTTGTTACACTGGATAATCCACATGTCTACAACTGCCACTAAGGACCTTTTTATTTAGGTCTATGGATGATTTACTTGTTCTTTTTTTTTTTTTTTTTGAGGTTTATTGTTATTGTATAATCCACTAAAAGATGGGTCATTTAAATGGAATTAAATGAAAAATGAAAAAAAGAAACATCCCTTATTCACTCACACAGGTTGGACAAAATGAATTAAACGAGTACACTTCCCCTCATGAATTGAATCAGAAGTTAATTCTCTATAAAAGCGTACTGCGCTGGATGGTGCCGGCGTTATTTATACACACTCACCTGGGGAGAGGATGAAACAGAAGCTCTGTTTTATTACTCCTGTCAGATTAATGATACAAGGAGATATAACTGCAATAAACTCGTAAATGTCTGATGTTGTATGATGGCCCAGTCACCATAACATCACCACAGTATCTCCCATCAGGAGAAACCTGCTTATGCACTTAATAGTAGTCTGATTTTTAGTGCACTTGTGTTCCTGTGTTCTTGTCTCGTCTACATCTGTCGTGGTTACTGCTGTTGGACTCTGACAACACAATGGATGTGTTGCGTTTGTTAATGTCGACAATTATTGAGCTTCAGTCTCTCACAGAACTGTGACGAATCCTCAGCTCATGAAGAAGGAGATTGAAGAAGACTGAAAAACTATATTCAGCGAGAGTCTCATCATTGGTATACTGTTACATTAAAGACAATGGTCCACAATCACCACATTAATTTTTTTTTCTCTTGAATTTGTAGTGGAAAAAAAAAAGATAAAACCCAAAGTTTGATTCATGAAACCTGAATAGGCCACTGAAGTGTTCTTAGCCACATGCTCTTCAATTGAATGTATACGTTTAAGGCAGTCACTAAAGAAATATCCACATAATGTTGTATCAGGATAGAAATACTTACATACATGTTCTATGAAGGGAGCCACACAAGAGGTGTTGTTCATTTATTTCTATCTTGGCTTCCATGTTATGTCACTTCTACAATCAGCAAGTGCCCATATGGCATAAAAAGCCTATTACATTACTCCAGTTTTTTCCTTGCATGCGTTCCTATGTTCTTTGCAAAACCTTCAACAGGTTTTGTAACTCATCATTTCTACTCCAGCATTTTGTGCTGTGAGTCCATAAATGCAGCCAACTCCGACAAAATCATATTCTGTATACGCCAGAAGTTATTATTTGTCTACCAGACCTCATAGATTTCTGTGTTAAGATGTTTAGGATGTCAGATATGTGTTTGTGTGTGTGTGTGTGTTCTGTTTGGTGTGTTATTTGCAGTCTGTCATCAATGAACCAGTGTTCATGTCAATGCCCTCTTTATTTGTAAATGGAATTGTCAGTCTGTATTATCACCTGCGGTGTTTGTCCTTCAAGGCCAAAAACATAACATACGAGACTGAAACCAGGAACGCTGGTGTCCTGTGTTGTGTTTTGTGATTTCTATTGTGTTCCATAATATTCCACACATACAGTTGTACTTTCTGCTTCTCCCATATGCACACTTTGGTGTGCAAATTACATCACGGTTGCTCATGCTTGTGCCACAGCTGGTTTCCATGTAGCTCCTCTTTGGACCTTGATATTTTCTCCAGCTTACAGATCAGACACTTAATTCCTCAATGTGACTCACAGATCTTGTTAAGCATCCCTTGTCTCTGCTAATGTGGAATAACGAGATTTGCTGCTTTGGCTTAAATTGTTTTCACTTCTTTCATTCAACCATTCATTCACATGTTTGTGAAGCTACATTTAAGGGTCCTTTGCAGTTCTTTTATTCTCTGAAATGAGATATAAGCAACTTTAGCTTTAACTTTAGACTCTTTCTTCACATCTTCTTTCTGCGCCTTCAGAAATGCTCGTCCTCAAGCATCTGCATACGAAGCTCCTTGCCTGGTCAACACGTGACTGTAAGGCTGTATCATTGTAGCCTATAGGAGCTGTCAAAGATGCTCTCGAGCTTGTGGTCACTCTCAACATGTATGTCTTTTCTGAAAACTTACTGATAGAATTTCTCAAACCTGTGGACCATTATGTTTATCTGTGCTGTACCTGCACTGATGGTCAGTGAATGCCCCTGACCTGTACTTTAAAGGCTGAGTAATATGTTTGATTTTGAATTTGCACTTGCATTTAACTGTGCTTGCTCTTACCAATATTGTTCTCAGCCTGTGGTCATGGAGTCTCCCCAAACAAGCGAGTCATCGCCCAGACCTTCAGATATCTGTACGATGGCCTTCAAACACCTATAGTGCCAATTAGATCCCAAGCTTTAAATGCAGGAATCTCTTATATCTTGGAATCTTAAGTAACAGCTTTGAGCTTTCATCATCAACTTTTATCTACCAGAAACCCTGATTAACATCTAGTGCAGAAAAGTGCTTTGTGTTCTGCATACAACAAAGTATACCCTTAACATTGACCACATAATGCTGCTTTAAGAGCTTGGCTCAATTCTTTTGTATCCATGTAAAAGTCTTCTTTGCTTTTACCTTAATTTTTGGATGAGCCTCATATGCCGTCCCAAAAGATTCGCTTAGTCCATTAGCTTGATGCTAAGACATACTGGCAGTTGCCATTAACACACTAGTGGAAATTAGCATTGTTGCTGCAATAATATTACAAAAATCTACTTTACTTTACATGCTTAACATAAAAAGATATGTCCTCATACTTGCAGGCATATATTTTCTGTGCTCTGTGAAAAATGAACTAATAGCTGCTGACTTCACATTGCTAACTCAATCTGCTAGTTTGCTACTACACTGACCAGCTACAGCGACCTTAAAGGATGAAAAAATCTCAAATGCCTAATGGGTTTGGAAATATAGATAGCAGTAGGTAGAGGTGTTACATGCCCAGACAGGGCAGCACATGCAGAATGTATATCTTCATATTTTTTATTCTCTTTATTATTCGTATAACATGAAAGCTTGCTGACCAGGAATAGCTAAATGTAGTAATTTACTTTTAAAAAATTCTATATTTTTTCGTTCTGTTGTACATTTTATTTACCACTTGCAGTCAAGTCCAGGATTTTGATAAGACAGTTTTGAAGTTGAATTTAATAGGTGAAAGATGTTAAAAGGCACATATTTGTGCTGTGTAGAGCAGAGAAGGAGAGAAAACAGCTCTCCATGCAGTAATGCAACTCAAATAACAATCTCTCTGATAAAACATTCAGAACAGAGTAAAAATAGGTGCTTTCCAAGTGACTGACATAACAAAGGACGTTAAAAATAGGTTAAGAGACTAAGACAAACAAAAACAAAATAAAAATGAAAAAAGATTACTGAACAAGAAACAATAAAGAATGGGTGACAAAAAGTAACACAAGCAATGAAAATAATGCTAACGTTTTAAAAGTTAAATCTCTAATTTTCTTAAAGATTGCCTTGCAGACTCTCTAGAAGTTAATCTTCTTTTGCCTTAACTTCTGACACCCCACCTGTTCTGTTAATGAAGATGTACATCTGCACTTCATTTTGAACCTAACTTTAACAGCCATGCTTTACAGCCACAAACACGTTGTCTGCCTTGGCTTCACTATTATGTCATATCTGCAATCTTCAGGTGCCCATATGACACACAAGTCCATTACGATACAAATATACTTATCATAAGACTTGATGTAATTGTTTGGCACCGTAGCATGGGAGACAGCTCACAGCTGAGATTCCAATCCCCAGTCCAGTGTGAGTCGGATGTGACTGGTAGAGACGGTAAATCCTCTTGCTCACGGTAGCCTCAGCCTTCACTCATCCTCCAGTCAGAGTGTGTCAGGCTGGCCTGATCCAGGACCAGCAGACAGGATGAGGCTGATTCACAAGGGATCAGCTGCTCACAGTGCCCTGCAAGGGGAGAGTGCTGTCTAGTGGCCAATGACTGATCGAACAGAACGCTGAACCGCATTATAATCTTCTCATGCCATTTTAATTTGTCTTCATTATAAATCAGTATAATGAGTACATCTGCTGATGCTTGTGCTCCTGAAGCAACATTAGGGAATACTTGTCATAGGTGACATTGACAGAGCAGAAAGAAGTAGAATACTGATTATAATAATGATAATGATAATAATTATTATTATCATTATTATAATCAAGGGAAGGTATATAATTATATATAATTGGGGTATATAATCAACAGTATATAATTCAAGGGGCTTTCCAAGTGACTGTCATGACAAATGATGTTAAAAATAGACTAAAACAAACAAGCAAAAACAAAAAAAGTTTCAATGTTTAAATATTTTATGCACCATGATAAACATTAAAAATGATGCAATGCTGCTCACTAAGCTAATAAATGTTGTATTACCTCATTCATTACTGCCGTTTTAATTCTGATGCGGACTGATTTATACATCGCTGTGTTTCAGGATGTTTCAGCGTCAGTGGCAGACTTAATGGCTTTTTATGCCTATTATATGTCAATAAATAGACATGCCTTTGTAAAGACAAATGACTGGAATAAATAAATATCATTTAATTGCATTGCAATGAAAGCAGAGCGAATTACAGAAGGGAAGTAGACTGGGTGTGTCTGAGTGCTTCAGTTTCTCCTGTCTGCTACTAAAGCAACCTAAACCCCTCTACAGTGGCCCTGAAGGTCAAAACACAACATTTCACAAAACACAACAACACTTGCCAGGTACCTCAATTCTGACCGATTACAGACAGGATAGTTTTGTCCCACCCTTTCCATAATTTGAAATGTCACTGTCTTTTGACCTTTGGGGCCACCGTACTAAACAGAACTCTGCATAACATATAACATGCAAATATACAAGCCATTACAGGACACCAATCCAAGACTTTTATTGGTGAAATTCACAGATTTGACTTTGGGTTTCAGGGTCCACACTGACCCTCGGTTTCTGAACCATGACAGATTTAAATAACTTCTGTCCTTAGTGTTAAGTGATTGAGTGCATGAGGGTTCAGAACCTGTGCAGAGGCTTTACTTCATGTTTAGGTGGGCCAATCACAGAGCTCTTTAACTATAACAACATGTACAGAGCTGTGGCTTCCACTCTGAACGTGCATGTGGACAAGTTAGTTAAACAGTCAAAGTGGACTTGCACTTTAGCTGAGAAATTAGTGAGCGATGTCAAGTTTTTGACTTAGCATGGGTTACACAGTACTCTCTTAACATGATGGACCGTGGCCTACTCAATAACTCGAATATCACTTGAGTTTGCTGATAAACCTGAAGAATGGTGCTACAACTGAGTCCATTGTGTTAAAAACAATTAACACTCTATGTTGAGTTAAAAAATAACTTTGTCTGAACAAAGGTTAATCATCATCAGTGTGTTCAAAGCCTATTCAACCATTGAGACAAGTTATGATTATGCCACAGGAATCCTGAGTGCAATCACAACGGGGAATGAAACCCAACCAATCAACATAGTGTTTTAATGTAGCTTTCAAGCCAAACCGAGTCTGTTAAAACACAGTTAACACTGTAACCACTGACTGTGCATTTTACTGGTGCTGCTTTATATACAAATATCTTTATCTTATCTTTGAATTTGTCTAACCTATGCCTGTTCCTTGAGATGAAACTTTAAGCTAACTTTGGTACATTATGTGGTAACATTAAAATTTGATATTGTACATGGTCCCTTTCAAATAACAAACAAAACAGGGGAAATACTGTCTGGTAAGTCTTAAATGTTGCCATCAATATAAAACATTAAAATATTCCGAGTTGTCAGAAACTCAAGTGTTGTTTTGGTAGGATGCTATTCAGAACAGGTGACTACAATGGATACAGAATCATGTCTTCATTGACTGGTTGGTGTGGGGTACTGAGGACACGGAGAAGTTTCTATGGAGATCATATCAAGATCTAAAGGTTGTTTCATATGTTTAATGACAGCATGTCCTTATCATCATGAAATGCAAATGTACAGTACATTTTAAAACACATACAGATCAGCTCACACACAGTTCACTGACATTATATACAACTGCTCTCCTAAGGGCCTGTGAAGCTGTACATATATCCTCTGGGTCATTGGCTCCCATATGGTCTAACATGTGATTCATGAGTCACAGTAGTTCTAATGTAGGCAGGTCATTAGCAGGTGTGGGCTCTCAGGAGTAGGGCAGGTCACACAGGTCCATGTTTCTATTGAAGATGATGGAAAACTCTTTTGATAGCAGCTGGTGGAGGCTGATGCCATCATGAGTGTACACCCAGCGTTCACCTGTCCAGTCGTAGCGTTTCGGTCCACTGCAAAAAGTGAAGAAAGGAAATTAGCTAAGGTGTCGTTATTTCAGAATTTACAAAAAAAGAGAGAGGAAAGCATTTTGATTTTCATATGTCAAAAGTTTTTTCAATGTACTTCTATGTCATTGACTTTTCCCTCTTACTGTCTTCCATATACCCTCACTGTACAATGGAAATGTTTGTCTGCTCTGCGGAGCGCTGCAGCAGCCTCAATAGCTCTGTGTGCAACGACAGTAGAACAGAGCTGCTGCAGTGCAGAGGAGAGAAGTCAGACAGCTGCAGACAGATGTTAACGTTCTAGAGGCACTTTTGTCCACGAGAGCACGGAGGCGGGGGCCTGAGAACCACTCTGTGATGGTGCTATGTGTGAGCCACGCTCGGTGTGAAACAAACTATGGGCAAAGACTTGTGGCTCGTGTGTACCCTTCCTCTGCACCATCAGTGTGTGGAGCTGGGTGTGGTACGACCCTCCAGTCTTACCTTGTGGGAGAAGAAAGCCAGATCTGTTTGTTTGGAGTCTGTTTGTTGATGACGTATGTGCCATGATCATCGTCCACCTTCACTGTCAGCACACCACTCTGTACAAGAACCAAAGACAGTCAGACATACATCAGCATGTTTCTAATGACACGTGACATTTAATAAATAATTCCAAGGACAAACCTAAATAAAACAAAAATAACTGTAACTGTCCCGGTGACAGATATACATCTCACAACCAACTTGCCTCTCTGTTGACCGTCATTCAATATTTACTCCTACACTCTTAGCACTCTGTACTTTTACACCATTGCATTTTCGTTTGCAACTTACAGAAAGGTTACTTGTATATAAACACTGTAAACACTGTATATATGCATCTATTTTTTCACCAACTAGAATCCATGTATGTTAAACATATATTTAAGTCCAGCTCTGTTGTCCTTTTAGCTATATGTATACGTGTACTTCTGTGTGTAACAATGACCAGAGTCAAATTCCTTGTATGTGTGTGTTCCTTGTATATATTTGGCCATTTAAGCAGATTCTGGTTCTGAGATACTGAATTAATAATTAATTAGAGCTGATCAGTTCTACATCAACCTTATGCCCACACATGGGACATGGTTAGCTTAGGTAAGCATACAGACTGGAAGCAGTGGGAAACAACTTTCCTGGCTGGTTCAAAAATGTCCCAATTAACTCAGACTCATCAATGAACATGCGTTATATTATCTGTTTAATCTGCACACAAACAGAAACCAAACACTGATTTTAAAAGGAGGAACATGATCAACCATTCCTTTAAAAATCCTACTACCTAGTTCACTCACCACCACGCCACTTGCTCTCGGAAATGGAGGACTGTCCTTTAGGTTTGAAACAAAAGCATGAGGAATTGAAGAGTGAAGAGTCTCCTCTTGATTATTTCATAAAGATTTACTCCAGCACCTCTCTGAACCCTCTGCAGCATGCAGCACTGCTCCTGGCTCTTATTTAGCCAGCCATAGTCATAGCTCTCTTCACAATGCTCTGTGTGTGTGGATGTGTGTGTGTTGTTTATGGCCCCATATGTTACTGCAGCCTGCTGAAAAAGGGGGTCAGCTGCCAAGACTGGAACACTGGCCAATCAGTCAGAGCAAGCAGAGACAGCCGCTGTCCAACCAAAACGATTAAAACACGCACACACACACGGCTCCTTATTAATCACCTCTCATGGACCATTGACAGGATGGAAGAAGATGTTACAGAGGAGAAGAGGGAGAGGGATGAAAAAGGAAACAGAGACACAAAACGGTCCTGAAACAGTCACATGAATCTGTGGAGGGGACGCCCCAGAGGAAATCCAACAGTTCCAGGACAAAAACTATACACAGTGCAACAAACAAACTACACTCTCTCACTGACACATTCTACATTTGCCTAAAACATTCACAATACATGTCAATGTGTGTGTGGGAGAGACAGCCTCCACATCATCAGCAGCTGTTACTAAACCTGGCTGTGAGAGCGTACAGCATCAATAAAGATGGGCTGACACAATGAAGCCCATTACGGTTTTACCCCCCCCCCCCCCCCCCCCCCCGGTGATATGTCAATCTGAACTGGAGATGTAAAACAAAATTAGCATCAGCTTGTAGGAACACATCACAGTCCTGATCAGTCCATTTGTGGAACCGCTAAAGGATTCATTTCCCATAGGAACTTAATGAATCAAGACACTGAACAAAGCCGTCACGCCATCAGCTCATGTCAGTAAGGCTCCATTTTGTTTAGTTTGTCATAAACTGTAACTTGAAGCTGAAGAGTTTAAGTTTAATGGAAGTTTAAGATTAATAATATAATGACAACGAATGCATTAACCATTAATTATTTTCATGTCAAAATTCAGCTTTAACCTGCAGTCCTGGGTCTTACTCCTCTGCTGGGAGCTGGTGGTGTGGCCTCATGGCTACCCTCATGTTAACAAAACCCACAGGACAAGCAACTCAAGTGGTGAGATAACCATTTCAGCAAATTATTTTAGAAGCCAAGACAAAAATGAAGTGTCACATGTGTTGCCTACACAACTGCAGGAGCTCTACCTGTGGCTCCACCTGATGTAATCTCATGACATGGTTTGGTTAATGCTTCAATGTTTCAAATCTATTTATTTAGATCATTTGGTACTTGAGCACTCCGTTGTAAAGCTGTGTCTAACAGAGGCACCATTGTATTTCTGAGAAACAAAGTTGAGAAGTAAAATGTTATCATGTAAAAAAAATTACAAAGTTAAGCCCCATTCCAGAAAGAAAACTGAAGGTGTTCTGGCCTTTAAATGGTCTCTTCTCTGATAGGTCAGGGTAGGTCTCATTGTTTCTGTGTAACTCCAGGGTTTACAGTTTTTAAGCTTCCTGCCAGATAAACTCGACCTGTCTGCCAACAGAAACAACAGGCTCGCGTGTGTCGATTCTACTGGGCAAGAAATCAATAAGGCAACAGAGCCCAGCAGCCTAACAACAGGCCATGTCTGAAACAGAGTCATGGAGCACAGAGGGGTAATGGGCTGTGCACAGCTCCCACCTACACTCTCTGCTGTAGCCTCCCCACAAGACAATAACACAATAGATTGGGAGGACACTCCTACATCACACCTTCCTCAGGCTTTTGAAAGTTTAGACCATAATTCAAACAGTGGTCTGATCAGTTTCTATTAATCTATTGCAAATATGATCACATGGTTTTGACAAAGTCAGCATGTCCAGCCAATGGCAAATGTTCTCCAATGTGCACGTGCTTTGTGAGTGACAGGATGAGGACCTACGTGATATAATGACATTAATGTTGTGGGAAAAACTACAGACTCAGCAGATGGAAGGAAACTCAGGAAACGTTGATGTCTTATGATGAAGCATTTAATGACACTCTATCGAGGAGAAACAGCGTTCACACAGAAATGATGTGACTTACTGTATTGCCACGTCAAGTCTACTCTTCCTGCCAGGATACATATATACTAAACTTTAGATATTAGTCGTATATCAACCTTGCATACCTCAGTCTCCAGAGCAGATATCAGTGTCACACTCTGTTCCACCTAACGAGGTCACATAGGCCAAACAGACTATACTAAGACAGCTCGCCCAAGATATTGCCACCCAAACGGTGGAAAACCAGTACCTCGTGGTACTTTCCAGCACCAACGTACAGCTGCAAGCAGTAAATTGATAACGATAAATTGTTGACACCAACTCCATAGGACCTGGCCTTGAGACGACATGCCCCAGAGATGCCAGGAGGCACAACAACAGAAACACTGAGGACTTTGTGTTCATTAGTGTAGGGAGGAATAATGCTTTAAGGAGGAACGTTGGAAAATTATTCTCTAACAGTTAATAAAAGGGAAACAAGTCATGCAGCTGTTATAGAGATTCATTACAGATCCAAGAGAAAGGGGTCTGCTTTCACAAAGGGCATCATTTTGCACAACACTGGTTAGAACAAACTTGTACCCTCTAGGCGAGGTATGCTCCATTGATCTCACATTTTATCTCTCAGTGAGACAATGTTAGCTGCTCTCAGGCTGAAAATCAGCTGTGGTGTTCTGTCGGGATATGCAGTCACTTAAACCCTCAGTCGGTACGAAAAACTATAAATAGTATGTGTAATTTGTTAGGCTATCAGTAGAGGAAAAGTAAGCTAGCCACTAGGCTAATTTCTGTGAAGTAAAGCGCCATGGGCTTAAACTGATAATGGTGACTTAAAAAAGAACCACGACTGTTATAATGGATCTGAATTTTATGCTTTTGTTAAAAGTTCGCTTTTTTAAGCCAATACCTCAGTGGAGCCAATTTGAAGTAAACTTTACTACACTTAGTCACTTACAGTTGTTGACAATTATTTATGAGTTATTTTTTTGATTAGAAGAAAAGAAAGTCATCTTCTGTAACTAACTGTGTTAATGTTCTTATGAGATTGTCTCATATCAGTTGCAGGCAGCTGAACTGAACTGAATTATAAAATGTATCATGGCAGACTTTGTGATATCAGCAAATATCGTATTGTTGTGTAAAAATAGATATAATCAAATTTCAAGATGAAATTAGTGATTTACTGGTAAGGAGACCATACTTTTGGCATTCATTCATATGTCAAGTGACTCTGCAATAGTTGATTTGGCAGTGAAGGAAACACCTTGGTGGCTGCGCTAATTTTTGCCTTTTTCCATCATGACGGTATGACATGCGCTCAAGTTTTGAGTGCTGGCACATAGTTTTAACAGCCTTAATCTAATTTTCCAAATGATGACACTAATGACAAGGTTCTGCTGAAAATGTGGAAATTCACCATTACGTAAGACTGCTTCTCTTCATGGAGGGTCACACTCCAGGGCTACTACTAACCACTGTTTTCATTAATCCCACACCACAGGGTGATGCTTATCTTGGTCCTGACTGCATCCCTGTCAAGTCAATAATGATGGTGAAAGTAACTTTAGTGTAATATTGTGATTATGCAATAGTTATCAACAAAATAAAAGATACAATCATATTCATACTGTGAGGCAATTCACTCTCCTGTTCTCATTGTTTGCACAATTGCTCATTTAATTTTTAATTATATCTTAAGCTTTTTTCTAGCTTTGTTTGTCTGGCTTAGTTTCCTCTTCCCTTGATAAAGACATCAAATAATTTTGGTAGCCTGGCAATAGTTTAGGTTTATAAATAGTTGTTCAATAGAATTACCAATTATCTACAGCTTACAGATTTCCCATTGAGAGGATTCTCTCTTATTTCCAATATTTTTCTTTTTTATAGTTCTTTATATTCATGCACACACTAACATTCCTCTCAGGTGAGTGGCATGGACAAACGATGCCCATCAAGCTTTTATTAGCTTGTAAGAATACAATGTACAGCAGCCAGAGATATCCAAAGTGACAGGGAACAGAAAGTACTGACTGACTTACAGAGAAGACAACATCATAGTCTGTCCCAGTGAAAGCTTCATCAGCCAGGTCTTCAAAATACTCAGCCATGGCATCCAACGTCTCATCGGCCAGCTTCTCATACGCTGCTTCTGACAGCTCACTTTTGCACAGTGAAGCAGAGTTACATATTAGTTTAAACATCTAACGCTACAGCCAGCGATGGCGAGGAAACAATAAACAAAATAACCGTAGTGTACCTTATCTGCACAGAGGTGATTTTCTCCAGCCTAGTCAATGTAAGATGGATGTTTTTCCTCCACCTCTCACCAGCATATCTGCTGTCAAAACACTGACACAGAAAAGGTCAGATACTAAAGAAAAAGGACCCTTTTAAACTTAAATCCACTTTGGATTCATTCATTTTCAGGCTTTATAATTTATTCCATGAACTTTTTCCTTCAGTTTCTTCTAACTAAAGCTCACACAGTGAAGAGAATCTCTATGTTGTCAGTTTATTTGTTTTACACATTTCTGTTGGAATCGGTACGTGTGGCTGGAGTCCGACGCGTTATCTTTGTTGGAAATAAAGGAATACTTAAATTGTAACATTTTTGAATGGAGACTGGAGGCAGGACTTACTGTGTTTGGAAGTTGATAGATGGGATGCAGCGTGTGTTTGGTATGCGGACGAACCCCCGTAAGGTAAGACAAGCTCCTGATCTGGAATATTGAATAATAACATGCGAGTTAACTCAGCGTTACTGGGCTATGCTACCTAACTTTTATGATGTAAAAACCAACTAGCATTACGTATCACTGTTAGCTAACGTTAGCTACCTAACATCAACTAAGCAGTGTGTATCTTCAGGCTGTATGGACTGAGCTACCTGGTTAGAGAGGTTCCTGAGTCTCTGCGCTGTCGCCATGTTGAGCTGTGTGTGTGCAAGGTGACATATCCGCGAACAAATACAAGGTGTTTTAGCGAAGAGGAACATGGTCAACTGACAGGATGTTTATGTTCTTATAAAGTGTCTTGCGTCTTTTTCATCTTCCGCCTTTTTTCTTCTTCTTCGAATACATCTCCGACAGGCTGGACGATACGAAGCGTAATACTGCCATCTATCGTCATAAAGCAGTTACTTTTCTTACTTACCGTTCATATTATAGAGCTTAGTTACTGCAAAGCATAAAAGCTCAAAACAGCCTTTCTAGCTAGTTTATAGTTATTTCCAAATAGCAAGGGCTTATTCTTCCTTGTAGAGTCTCTCCCTCATTTTTTCCTTCCTCTCTTTTTGCCACTCGTCCTTGATGATACTGAAGCATTCAGGATTTCCCACCATAACTTTTATATTAAGATTTTTGTAAAGTAAATCTTTCATCTGCAACTCTGATATCCTGAATGTTTCCCTGCTACCCAGCAAATATTCCATATCATTTTCTCTACATTGTACAAACAGCACAAGATCTCCATAAGGGCAAACCCTTGGCGTCCCATTTTGAAAAGCAAACAAGGCAGTAGCAGTATATGAACCGGACTCTTTTGGTTTAGCCTCCCCCAACCACCTCATGGCCCACAGGACTACCATTAACTGTGTCGTGAACACAGACACAATGCCAGAGGCAGATTCCTTGGTTGTATCTCGTGGATTTTACCAAAATTAAAAACTGGACTCTTTATTTTGTTTCAGATATATGCCATAATAAATCTACCTGAGACTCTTGGAGGAACTGAAAGGGAACAGGAGACCACACAAATCACATCATGCCATCTTCCCCTCTCTTATAGCAAATTCCCACAAATCATCCAGAAGACCCTTGGCTGATTGGTTGTAGATCCAGTTTGGTTCTGAAGGACAGATACTGCTATAGATCAAAAGACAACACAACCATGATACGAAGCAGTCTTATCATTGCTTGATATGTCATGAGCAAAGTATCTTGCTCTGCTACCAAATTACTACAAGATAAGCTACAGAAGATATTAATAATCTGATATTTCCCATCTATTTTACCAGTATGAGGCTTCCAAGAAGTATTTTCATCCAACTACACTCCAAAGAATTTAAACAACTTAACTCTCTCAAGTATGCTAAGGTTTAACTCAGTGACTTTTTTTATGAAAGTTTATTGATCTTGGATGGGATTGTATGTTTGTTTCAATTCAATTCAGTTTATTTATATAGCGCCAATTCACAACAAAAGTTATCTCATAACACTTTCCAATTTGAGCAGGTCTAGACCAAACTGCGTTTCAAACATCTGGTGCTCTCTTTGTCAGTATGCACTGAAGAGGGGTCCATTTCAATAATTTTGTTTGATTTGTTTTCAGTATTTTTCTCTGATAGTGAATCCAGTATGCTGGTGGTCACCTGTTTTTGATGGTTCAACATTCAAATCACAGTTGTCTGATATATTAGTAGAAACCAACATGACCCAACATGGCTCCATGGGCAGGAAGGGCTTTACCCAGCCTGGTTCCACCCTGCCAGCCTCTTTCTGTGCAGCAGAATGTACACAGACAGACCGATAGACAGATAGATAGATCTTGACATCTTAAAGGAACAGTTCACCCTAAAAATGACAATTCAGTCATTATCCAATCATCATCATCATGTCAATGAAAGGTCAGGTGAACTGTCCATCTATCCATCCATCCATTTTCTATACCGCTTATCCATCAGGGTCACGAGGGAGCTGGAGCCTATCCCAGCTGACTACGAGTGAGAAGGTGAACTGTCCTTGTCCTAAAAATTCATTCTCCTAAACAACTGAAGCAGCTGGTGATTTGTTTTAAAATGTGAAAAAATGTGAAAAAACAACCAAATAAAAGCCAAAATCTTCATTGTAGCCACCGAACTAAAAGCGTGCACGGTGTGAGAAGCATGCGCACAAGCTCAAACGTGTGTACATGCAAGATGAAAAGAGCTTCAGCAGAGCTTTCTCTATTGTGTGTGATGCAAGTTGCAAGAGATGGAAGTATCATTGCAGGTAAACTGCAAACTGTGGTCAAAGAAAGTTCGCCTGACTTTCCACTGACATGTGGGAGTGTGGATAGTGACTGAATTTTCATTTTTGGCTGAAGTGTTCCTTTAAAGCATTCTGTTTATTTAGCTACCTACAGTTTTCTTTTCATGAATGACACAAAGCACCAAGACATTTTGTGATTGCTGAGTGTTTTTTTATGTGTTGTACCATGCCAACAACACTTAAAGTTTTTCCAGCATATTTATTTATTGTAAAAGAGCCACTTTTTCAGCTGTGTATCTGAAAGGCCAACTCACACTGGAATGCATGTGCTTTGTGCAGTGACCGGTTCACTTTGCGGTTTGTCTGTCTAACAGCAGACTAATATGAAGAATACTTGCACGTGAATAAATCAGTAATAACAGTAATATAAAGTCATTATTGTTTCAAGAGTTTAACATTTTTTTTGTTTTGACGCTTTCACTCTTCATTCCTTACATTAACTCATGAGGTCCTGCTTACATGAATTCAATAGGCTACAGCTCACACCTTGAATTATTCATACTGCAACCGTCCTACCAGGGGTTAGCCAATCAGCCCACTCACAGCTGGTGAGATGTGTTGGGCCCTCATCTGATTGGCTGACAGCTTCTCTGGTGAGGGCCGTGCACTAAGAGATCAGGGAGGATTTCTGACGGAGACTGGCTGAAGATATCTATTAGACAGGATGTGGGGAAAAGGGGAGAAAGTTAAAGCCGTGTAATCCCATTAGAAGTGAAACTTTCACTAACCTGCGACTGTCATTGATTGATCAGACTGATCTGTGTCCTACATAGTGTCACCTGCAGCATGCAAACACTCAGACTTAACATCTTAACACTGTGCTTCCTACACTTAGTGACAGATGCAAAGTGGCGGAAAGTGACTCAGTACATTTATTCCAGAACTGCTCTTAAGTACAATTTTTAAGGTACTTAAATATTTCTATTTTCTATTACTTAATACTTCTATTAAAATTCAGAGGCAGCTGCGACCATAGTTAGTCATTACTTTGCAGATTTAGTGTAACAATACAAAATATAATCAACAAATAAATGCTGATGTAATATTATAGATTAAAATAAAACTTTATTTATCTCCAGAGCTGAAATGCACAATTTAAACTGGACGATAAACTATACAAAGTAGTGATCACATTAGTGCATCAATAATTAGAATAATATAATAAACATTTTTCTGAAATATATCTGTATCGTGATGAATTTCACTTTTGGTACTGGTAAAGTGTGTACAGTATATACAGTATATATACATTTAAGCAAAAATAGCATTTCTGTACTGAACTTGATCTGAGCATTTTTCTACCATTTCAGCTAACAATTTGTGTAAATACCAAGTTATAAAATCATATTGGTGTCTGCATTGTTTTTTTCTAAATGCAATTCAAAAGTGTCTTCCTTGTGAACATACATTTTATTTAACAAAGGAAATACTTTTGGGCTTTTTCAGCTTAAAAATGTAAGTTCAACTGCTTCCTTAATTATTTAAGTTAATTTAGGTTGAATAATTAGTTTTTAAAAGTCTTCTTTTGAGAATTCTTTCCGAAGACTGAACTGAAAAAAAAAAGTTCAATAACCAACAATGATGTGTTTATTGTTTCATTTCTTTACTTTTTTTTTCAGCAAGTTTCCATCATATTTGATTTTTCAAACTATAAGAAAGAAGGGGACTCAGGAGTTTTAACTCTCAAACAAATGCATGATTTTTTTTTTTACTTATTTTAATGAGTTTTTATGATGAGAATGGGAATTTTAAGTTTAACTTGAAATTAATAAAACTTGAGCTCTTCCATTGATGAGAAAAGATTTGTTCAAATAGCCATTCAAATAGATTCCTGCATGATTTTGCAGTGTGAAATATTTCCAGCTTTGAGGTCCATAATAAGAGTGGACTATGGGCCCTGGGGAGGTCCGATCTCTCCGAGTGCTCTTCTGGTTAGCAGTTAATGCTCAGTTTGTGTTAATTCAACTATGCAACAACATATTTAATACAAATGGTTTATTCTTTTGTATGTATTCACTTTCTATTTAGCACATGCATGTGTAGTAATGACACATTCAAGGATAATAACTGATTGATAAGACTAAATTCCTTGATTTTGGGCACTTTACAAGACATGGCATCAAGATTAAGTAATAATACCAGTGTCACCTGTTATTTCACATTATAGGGACACACTGAACCTGGCTTAAATGGGACCTATAAAGATCTGTCAAGTGCCTGATTTTATCTGCCCACTAATGTTTATGAATGCTATCAGTGGTAATCAGTTATCGATGAAGCCTAGGGATCTATGAGCAAAACTGTGCAACATGAACCTTCTGCATGCAGTTTTCACATGCTGCAGGCAACACGTGACTTCACAGATTAGATACAAACTGAACTGTTGAATGTCATGAACCTTAGCTCTCCAGTGTCAAGGCCAATGCTGCGTTTGATGTCATATTATTGTAACTTCCATACCCCGCCTTGAAGAGCAAATCACGACAAAACATTAATCAAAACAGTACAGCGTGTCATTGTTAAGTTCTTTTGTATTTATTACAAAATATATTCAAAATATTTGTCATCCAGATCAGGAAGACTCACTATGACTGAATTCATTTGAATCCCATCCCACCTGTAGTACATCACATTACATCAGCGTTGTATACTAATGAGATTTCTGTCACTGCATCATCACACACTGACAACAGAACTTTTGTTTAAAAGCATTTATAATGTGATGGATTACAGTACCTGACACTTCAAGTCTCTGCAAGTTTGTATCTGTAGTGAATGGGCACTGAAACACACTGTTCTTTAAAGTAATTTCTTTTTGGTATTGGACACGCAGTGCAGTCAGCTGAGCCTTTAGTTTTCTTTCTTTACATCAATTATACAGTATTTTCAATGTGAATGATTTGTTGCATGGTCACATTAGCAGTACAGGCACTTGAAGCCTTTTTTTGATCATCCTTTCCTTTTTCTGAGGGACACAATCATTTTGTCCTCACCTGTTTTATACATACAGGAGATCAACTCAGCCTTTAAAGGGGAGTTCTCCTATTTTTAATCCTGGGCTCTATATTTACATATTGAGGTGTGTAAGTGATTCATGCAAGTTTTAAAACTGGTCCAGTAGCTCGTCTTAGCTTGCTGTGATGGCTGGAACATAATCCTGTTACACCCACAAAAAAAGTGTTTTTGTTGTCACTTAGGGGCTGAGATTGTTATCCTGATTGTCCGACCTCTCAAACAGAAAGGATTCCCTACCGTCTCTGGTGGGAATCTTTCTGCAATGTTCTCAGATACTCATAGTAAGAATGGCAGGGTTTGTGTGGCAAAAAAGTCATCTGAGGTCTACTAGACCAATGCCAAACCTTTTAGAAAGTATGAATCAGTTATAAACCAAATTAATGTGCCAATACTGGGCCCAGGTTTAAAAATACTGGAATTTCTCTTGAGAGATTTGAAGTCTTAGTTCTAAAGTGCCTCTTGGATCCAGATAATGATTCTTTTATATATTTATTCATTCATTCCTAAAGCCAGTTTACAACTGTAACACTATGTGGTCTTGATCTTAGCTTTTACAAACCACCCTGATGAAGAAATCATATGATGCAGATTCCCATGCAGAGCCAAGAACATTCACCTTGTAGGTACCATTGTTTCTGTGTTCACAATGCTCCATTTGGCAACAGGACAGCAGACATGTTTCATTTGAACCCAGTCTTGAATGTGGAAAAAGCAAGAAGTGTTTCACCACTCCTAGCCACCTCCACAAGATACAAACATACAGAAAATGAATATATTCCCACTGAATAGTCTGGTTCACTTGTTTGGATCCTTTTCATAGCCAGCATAGAGATTGGTGAAAAGACACTCTGTGAAAGCACTTGGAAGACTTCTGAGGTCTGTTTTCACTGAACAAATGATTAGTCCCTTTCAAACTGTCCTTCTTTCCCTGGGTTATGCTCCACCCAGTGACTCGGGCTCACTGAGGGAGGCCACACAGCTCTCAGGCTCTCAGGAGGCCTTCTTGGTACATGTTCCTGGAGTCTCCTGTAGGTTCACCTTGGATCTGCACACAGAACACATCAGATTCCACCATGTTTTGTATATCAAAGGCACACTGATTTATACATTACATATATTACATTACACATTTTTCACTAAATTGTATCTAGTGGCAAATTACTAAAGGCTTTAAATGTTATGTTTAGTGTAAAATTGATATGTTATCATTAGACTTGCAGGAATATTCCGGGCTTTAAAGAGACAGTGCCCACAACAGTCCTCACTGCTCGAGAGCACAGCTGAATAAATCTTCACCAGGTGGTTTAACCCATGTCAGTTTGTACGCCTGGGGCTGGCTGCACACTGCCAGGATCTCAGGATCCGATCCAAGAGTGGATCAGATCCTGGCACCTGAATCACATGTACCACAATGTCTCTCAGTAATTACATTAAAGTAGCAATACCGATGTGTAGAAATACTCTGTTAAAAGTAAATGTCTGCATTTAAATTCTAATAAAGTACAAAAATATTAGCAGCAAAGTATACCTGAAATACCCAAAGTAAAAATGAAGGGCATATTTTAGAATAATATTGTGTTATGGGATTATAAATGTTGATGCGCTAATGCTGTAGAAACATTTATCTTCCAGTGTAGTGTGTGAATTTGTTGCGACTCATCCTTGAATAAAGTTTCCTCGTTCTTACCTGTTGTGTGTCATGTGACTCTTGACCAGGTGGCCTGCAGCCAGAGCAGCCATCAGTGAGAGCTCTCCAGCCAACACGGTGGCACACACAACCCTGGCCAGCTGGCGGGCGTTCTCCCCTGGACAGTCCTGACAGGCTCCCTGTACACCCAGCATCTTCGTGCACACACACACAGAAATTAATGACCACCAAACATAGCAGAAATCCAAACTAATTCTGACAAAACTGATTTACAGTTGAAATGTGTGTGTGTGTGTGTTTGTGTGTACCTGGAGGCAGGCTTGCTGAGGGGGCAGGTTGGTGCCCCCTCCTACAGTGCCTAACTCTATAGAAGGCATGGTGCAGCTGATGTAGAGGTCCTCCCCTGTTGGTCCTGATGCCTCCATCAGGGTGATGCAGTTACTGCTGCCCACTGACTGTGCTGGATCCTGGAGGACACACATTCACACACAGGCACATACATTAACACAAGACACTAAAGAAATAAACAGACGCACAACACTTGATTAGAAGTACTTTACCTGTCCGCAGGCTATGTAGATGGCAGCCACCAGGTTGGCTGCGTGTGCGTTATATCCTCCAATGCTGCCCGCCATGGCTGAGCCCACCAGGTTCTTACTGATGTTCACCTCCACCAGAGCTTCTGTTGTTGTTTTCAAAACCTGCAGCACAGGGACAACAAGTGAACACGAGTTTGCTGATGTAAAGTTAATATAAGATGCTGTGATTCCAATGAATACGGCAAAACTTTATTTAGCATAAATTTAGCAGGTAAAATCTAGATAAATATTTACCATTAATTTATCTTTTGTGTGCTTTTAGAATGTTTCTTCAGACGAAGTACTGAACCACTGAACAAGAATGTCCTTCCGTTTTGTTTCCTTTTTGTTTTTTGTAGCTTACGCGATACAAATGGACGGTGAGGAAGGTGATCTAAAATCGCTTAGCAAACATGTGAGTTCACACCAAGTGTAAACCCACTGTGATATCACCCATCGCTTTGTGGACCACAGTTTTGAATTCTGGAGTTTAGCATTGTGGTCGCCACCATCTTGGTTTGTCTGAGCCTTAGCGTGGAGCTGGATACCCTGACTGGATCTGTGTGCAGCGACTTGTCAATCGCCCCAAAACATACCCTGCTTTATTACTTTTACTCTAAATGGGACCATAAGTTACAAAATAAACATCATGTTGTGTTGAAGAAGACTTGAAACTAAAATCCATAAATAATAAATCAAGTTAAAATTTGGCTCATTTGCTCATAAATTCACATGCTATAGGCCTTTGCAACCAGTGAAGTCGTCCCTCATGCATGGTCATCCCAGAAGCTCCGTCCACTATTTATACAGTCAGTGTTTCACACATTTTTCAAGTCTGTGTTAAACCAGTTTCTGATTACATGTTCATCCCCTTCATGACTACAGTGTAAAATGATGGGGGACAAAAGCCACAACCCCATTTTGTGCAAAAATATTTCAGAATTTATCAGGGATTTCAGTAGTCTGGAGTGGTCAAAACAAGAACTCAAGTGAGTATGTGCCAAAGGCTGTTCAGTACAGAACTTCCTTACTGAGAAGGACCTTTGTAGTAAAAAGACTTTGGACGATACTGAGGACCATGTGCAGAATCCATATGAGCAGGGAAATGACTACAGCAAGCAGAAACTGTTTCAGGGTTCATTTGAGTAACCTGAGTACAGTTTTATGGCAAATTGTGAACCTGCACTAGAAACATGTCATCAATTCAATGCAAAGCTCAAAATATATGTTACATTTTCCATGCTTGCCTTGTGCTTCTTTGATGTGAACTGACGTGAACAGGTGAGTCTAACTCAAAGCTGACTAAGATCAGCTAAATGAACATTTTTGTTGTGTTCTTTAATGTCATTCTAATGTATTGCTTCAGCTTGTGTAAAGCACTTTCAAAGGTGCTTTACACAAGGTTGACAGAGACAACGACAACATTGAAAGGAAGCTGCACTCTCAGTCCTGGCTCTTCCTACCTCTCTGACTACTTTAGCAGGGATGGTGGCCTCACAGACAGCAGACTTGCCCCTGCCTTCGATCCAGTTGATGGCTGCTGGTTTCTTATCGGTGCAGTAGTTCCCACTGACAGCCACCACCTGCAGCTCCGGGAAGTGCTGCCGCAGTCTGCACAGAGCCTGCTCTGTACCCTGCAGGCAGAGGCACAGAGTCTTACATTCTTGTGACTGCATAATGATCAATCCTAGCTATGAGAGCACATGTACAGCAATGATTTTATAGCACACAATACACTCACAGAAATGTTCGACTTACATTTAAGAGCACACACACCGTGACATGATAGCATAGTTACCTTAGAGATCATATTCATTCCCATGGCATCACCGGTCTTGGAATGGAAGCGGATGTAGAGATTTCTCCCAGCCAGACCAACCAGCAGCTTCTGGAGCCGAGCAAACCTGCCAGCAGCGACCACAGACACACAAAAATGACATGTAGACACACAGCAGACACTGAGCCCGTGCTTTGAGTTTTAGTTTCAGCTTTCATGTTTTACCTGCTGGTGTTGTCAAAGGCATCTTTGATGAGCTGGAAACCGTCTGCGCTCTCCAGCCAGGCCTTGACCTCAGCAGCCTGGCAGGCAGAGGGCAGCCTGACCACGGGTCCTCGAGTCATGCTGTCCGCCAGGATACGACTTCTGGCTCCACCTCCCATCTAAGGCGCACAGGAGACAGGGCCACAAGTCAGACACAGGGCGTATTATCACATGATGTTGTTATCACACTAAGATTTTAGGAGTTGGATCAATCAGTGCTTTTTTTTCTTGTACAGTCAGTCTGTACAATTTCATCTTCTTAAAATAAAAACACACCCTAACCACCATGAGTATGTCCTCCTTTTTTTTTTTTATCACACAGCTCGTGTAGATTTTCAACAACAACTAAGTGAAACTCAGTCCACATGTGAAGAACATTACAGTTTATTTATTCTAGTGCTGGCATAGAACTTTGCAGACCCTCCTTCTGTCTTTCAGATTTTTTCCTGTTTTTTGCCTACATTAAATGAAAATCTCTCCGGAGACTGTTGTGACTACAGTAGCTCGAGTTGTGCAATCTATCAGACATCAACATCAACTCTGCATTCATTTGTGTCACAGATAAATTATTGGAAATGTGGCTAAAAGTGCAAACTTTGAGGAATCTGCTGCTTTATTGTACAACAATAATAACTGACAATAGTCAAATGTGGCTAAAGGGAACTTCATCTATGACACACTGTTAATTAGCAATCCTGCAATCCTAAAACAGGTCCTACAATGTGAAATGGGCACTTACGGGTCAGTAGTAAGTCATGACATTTTTTTGAGACTGATCTGAAGGCAGTGGCTGCATATTTACTATTCATATGTTGTTGAGTTTTCAATTATTCTCTCCACCGCACTACTCAGGTCCCATCAACAGCTTTAGAAAACAAGATGGCCGACACTCACAGCAATTGCTCGACAACCGCGGTTGGTACTGGCAACCAAACAGCCCTCTGTGGTTGCCAGGGGAACCTGGAACTGCTTCCCATCTAGGTGCAGTGGTCCAGCCACACCCACGGGAACGGGCATGTAGCCAATCACATTCTCACAGCAGGCGCCCATAACCTGTAAAACAGAAATGCTGATGATATTGTAAAACAGGTGGTAGAGAAGACAGCAGTTTGTCTCCTGCACGTGTGTGCGTCTTCACCTTGGAGTAGTCATAGTCGGTGTATGGCAGGGAGGAGAGTGCAGAAGGAGAGGGAAGCTTTGCAGATATCATCTGTCTTCGTATGGCCACTCCTCTCTCTGGTCTCTCCATCATGGCCTCCAGTTTGTATGCAGGGATGTGTTTTGAGTTGACCAACAGCATCACCTCAGCATCACTCAGAAAACGAGGCCCCAGCTGTAAGTGACACAGTGCAGTGACTTACTATGGTCTGTAGCCACTTGCCTCCACAACAGATCTGGTGATCTGATCTTCAGTTAAGATCAGAAGAATTAAAAATGTTCATATTGGACGAGACAGATGGTGGCTGTTATTTCCACACACAGATGTGTTTGAAAACATTTTCTGGGGGAGCTAGTGAAGCCTGTTCTTGTGGATATACTTTAATATTAGAACAAACACATTTTATTTTATTCCATCTAATTTCACATTTCAGTTATCTACAGACTCACAGCGGGAGACATCTTTGTCGTGTTTTATTTGTAGCGGCTATAGAGTGAAAGTGATCATTATCTGCTATGGTAGCTGTGTCCATAGCTTAGCATAAACCAAAGCGTTTGCCAGCTTAATGTCTCTGCTTCTGATGTTAAAGGATTAGTTTGGTTTCAAACTAAGCCTTTAATACACCAAAGTAACACAATAATCCAAACAAACTAACCAATCCAGGCAGTGGTAGACCAGCATGTTCTGAAAGGTAAAACTATTACTACTTTTTAGGTGGCTAAAATACATTTTGCAGCAGCAGTACATTGCTCAAATTCCCTTCTGGTGGTTGGGTGTGCCTACCACGATATACTGCAGGTAACACAGTGACTATGGTAGGTATCTGTGTAGGTACCTAATAAAACTCAACTATCCCTTTAACAACTCATCTCTGCCCATTCATTGTCATGTGGAATATTCGTTTCTCACATGTCTTACTGGAGGAAACATCCTGTGCAGAAATCTAAACCAATCTGCAAAGAAACCTCAAATCTCAAGTCTGAGAAAGTGCAAAGGTGAGCTAAGTGGATGTGAGGACAGTGGAATCAGTGCAAGTGTCTTCTACTGGCGTCACGCTCTAATTGGTTCAGCTTCAGAGAAATGCAGTGCAGTGACTAAGCTCATTACAGTGTAGTTGAATCACACAACTGCCTCAAACCCTGCAGCCTTATTGGTGGGATGTGCCTCTATGTCCAATACAGACACCCTAGGATTGCCTTGAAGTAGGCCAAGGTGATGTAATTATTCAGCCACCTGAGAGGAGGGTGGCTGTGAAAGGAAGGCTTTAAGGGTTCACGCATAATGCCTCACCTCAGGGTTGTTGAGGATGGCCACACATTCGTCCAAGTCTCTGGGCTTTGGGGGGAGAATCGGCTGATCGGTTTTGGGCTTGAGCTCTTCTTCTTCCTCCCCCACAACAAAGAAGCTCTTTGGCTGGGGATCTGTGGCCGGGGTGGACAGGGGCCGGATAACCTCATCTGGGGAAACAAGATGGAGTTGGATACCAGAATTCTACACAAGTCTGTCTGCGACAGCATCAACACTGAACACACCTTTCTCTGCCTTGCTGGAGGGCACTGGGGCAGGCTCACTCTGGGCAGGGGCCAGGGGCCGGGGAGGAGACGGCTCTTTCCTGCAGCAGGTGTCAATGGGCCGCCGTGGGGTCAGGGCAGGAGCAGACATAGTGATGGGGTTCTTCAGTGACAGCGTAGACTCCATCTCAACCTGCTCAAAGAAGATGTACTTGATGGCCAGCAGCAGAGCCAAGGCTAGACAGATCACCTGCTCTATGTCCATGGTTATCATCCTGCAGGGGAAAAGCAACAATAGCATATAGAACAAGTTTTATTACTGAATCCAGGAGGGACCAGTTCTTTTTTTTTTTTTTTTTGCTTCCTTTTCTTAATTATACATTTTAATGTTCTCTTTATGCTGATATATCAATAGGAGCTGTTGAAATAAATGCTCTTAATGTTACATGATTTCCAGACTTTATGGTGTCTGCATTAGAAACAAACATTAAGAGATCATGAAATTAAATCACTATGTAGGGATGACGGTATTTTGGTACCTAATTACCATCAGTGGTAATGCCAAATTCACAGCTTCAGCTGCATCCAAGGTACATGGAGAAGGGATTAAGACCAAAGAGCCTGAAACTCTGGTACTCTACCCTACTCTCGGAGTAGGGAACGACCAATGTGGTTTTATTTCAGGGTCAGTTAATAGCAATCAAGGAATCCAATAACCAACATAAAAATAAAATAATAATAACCTTAGGGTCAAATATAGTGTTTCAGTAAGTTGTACATTTGAAGTATTTAAGTATAATTTAAGTACAATTTTGAGGTATTTATACTTTCTGTGAGCATTTCCTTTTTCTGCTACTTTATACTTCTACTCCACTACATTTTGTGGGCAAATATTCCATTTTTCTTCCACTACTGACAACTTTAGTTACTAGTTACTATATAGATTTGGATTATTATCACAAAATACAAATCTACTATTGTGGGAAATCATTTTTAAATTAATTTATTTTAAGAAGTGTAAAGAACATTTTTACTGTCATCACCTGAATTGAAGGTCTTGTAGGTGCCAGTTTGTCAATAAAGTTGTTGTTTATGCTTGCTTGAGTTTTGATATCTTCTTACTTCACATTCTGACTAATGCCCCCAAAGCAATGCAGGATATACAAAGTAGCTGCGATGCACACACAAACATATAGTTAAAAGTAAGCATTTCAACAGTCACACCTGGTGAGGTAGAAATGCCAAAGTGGTTTCTCTGGCTCAATCCTCCTGGGCGAGAGGTGGTCCAGTTCCATGCCGACCTGTGGCATGCCCACTGTGGTGTTGATGGACAAGGGCTCAGCGATCCAGCGGCTGTGGGCGTGAACCATAACCAGGCCCAGAGACTGCGCACAGAGCAGAGAGGGGAAATCACAACTACGCCCAAGCGAAAACAAAGAAACCAATGAAGAAAGAGAGGTGTTACCATGATCATTTTGACTCTCTGGGATACAGGGTTGGGTTTGTTGTCCTCCTCTTCTTCCATCACTCTGGAGAAGTGGCTCAGCTGCCAAATAGGATGGCCCTCCTGACTCTCACGGGACAACTACAAGGGCAAACACAAGATGATCAGTAAATCTGACCTTAACACACATAGACACAATGAAAGGCTAAACTCTTACCTCCAGCACCAGTGAGACACACGCAGGGAAGAAAGTCATGAACACAAAGTAGTTGGCCAAGACGGACATGCAGCCAAAGCAGCACATGATTTCCAACTGCCGCACACCTGAAACACATGGGACAGATCCTCAGACATTCACAACAACACTCTATTGCCAAAAGATCATTAATAACTATCTACATTCTTTCATTTTTTCATTGTCAAAGCACAGCAAAATGGACCATCATCTACTGAGGACAGACAGACAGATATCTTTAGAGCGAGTAATTCATTATATTTTGAATTTAAGAAACAAACTTGGTTCACAAGTTTTTCTTTCTAAGTTTTTTTTTTCCTCTTTCAGTTTAAACTGTGTGATCTCAGCTAGGGATCACTGGGAATGATATGGAACCACAGGTCAGGAAATATAATAGGAAGCGCAGTTAAAGTCAAGAGGCCCTCACAATTCAAACCTTAAACCTCATTTAAGGAGTACATGAAAATCCAAATGGCAGCAAGTACCTGACATGGTTCCCACGCCAATCACTAAGCACTCCACCAGGGCATCCAGAGTGAAGGTAGGTCCCAGTACTGCCATACCACGAGCAATGTTGTCCCTCACTTCATCCTGAAGGAGTCAGTAGTATTAGTAGTACAATAAAGCAGTCAGGGCAACTGTGAATTTTGTGTGAAATGTTGCAATATAATGGCTGAATATTTCTTCTTCTTCTTACCTGAGAACTGGAGCTCAGGGCAAACTTGGCAAGAGCGCATGCTTTGGAGAGGTCGATGAGAAGCAGGAAGAAGGGCAACGCCTCACTGGGGGTCAGAATACAACAATCAGCTGAAGTCTTTAATAGAGATATTGATAAGGAAGGGCTGTACACAGAGTGTGTCCTTACTTTAGTCCTGTGAGCTCTTTATCAAGAAAGTGAATGACCACCGTGCTGAATACAAAGCTAGAGAATATGGTAAAAAGACCAGCAATGCCTGCAAGAGAGCACATAAGGAGCATCCTATTAATAACTAGCTAGGTAAGTCAAATCATCTACTTTCTTCATGGCTGCAAGACCCATAGCATTTTAGTCACCTTAGAAGTAAACATCAATATTTTACCTAAAATATATTTGGAACCTAGTTGTCTCAAGTTCTGGAACTGGAAGTAGATATAGACGATGGCAATGCAACGTGTGATGGTCAGGATGATGATGTCGCTGCTCAGAATTTGCTGTAAAAAGAGAAGAAAATCTGATGAGAGGCAAGGCCACAAAAATAAATGAAGTAATAATTATTATTGTTCTTTAGCTATAGCTAGAGGCTAGTTCTGGTATGAATTTAGCATAACATTGGATAGGAGGAATAGTATTTTCTGAATAGTAGGGGGGTATGTTTCCCTCGATATAGATTAAATACTTAACTGTCTCTGCCCATCTAAAAATTAATTGTTTTGAAGGATTCATAGCTGTTGGTCATGACAATGTATATTATTTTTATGGTAATAAAAGCAGTGAGTTAGAGCTTTGTGGTTATTAAAAAGTATTCATATACTGTTGGTGCTTAAGTGTGAGTTACAGTGAGGGGACGGTCCTGAGGCCCTTTAAATCTAGGTCACTGGCCTACTTTACACACTTTGCATGGTGGATACACTACTACACATAGCTGACATGTTCCTGATCATCTCGTCGACTCACCTCTTCTGTTTTGGGGCAGTCAAAATTCCAGCCACAGATCTGGTCATTTCCAGTGAACATGTTCATGGACATCATACAGATGGTGAGGGTGACTGTGCCAACGATCACCTCCCAGGGGTGGGAGGCCACCAGGAGGCCGTGCATACGGAAGAGGTGGGTCAGCATGGTGCAACAGAGCTACCACATGACACAAGTAAAGTAATGTCATTTGAGGGGAGTTGACTGCACACCTTTACATACACAAGGATGTCATGAGAGGCATGATGGGGGAAACAAAAGCATTCACCTTGTGATCAAAGAAAGCACAGCCACAATCGAAATCAAAAATTACTGAAAGGGTTTTCATTTTGTGTTACTTTACACTTCATCTCCACGAGTTGAGTTCACATGAAAATATGAACACGTTTTGATGGCTTCGTTTATCTGACAGCAGTTGATAGGAATAGTTTTTCATCTCTTTGAGGTGTTCAGGCCAGAGAGTTTTGGTCCAAGGCTTTTGTGGACCTGCTAACACCAGTCTGTCTGTTTTATACTATTCATTTATACATTTAATTTGCTTTTGTTTGCTTATCCTTGTGTAATTCATTTACTCTGCCATTAATTTTTCCTTTCTATATCTATATCCTTTAACTCTGTATGTTCACACAGCGGCCCACATTTTACATTTTGCGCGACACTTTGGTCTACTCTGGCTACTTCTAATTTCTTCTATACATATGTGTTAAGAGTCCTTTCCAGTTAGAGCATCTGAATGAAAATCTACATTTTGTTATAACACTCATTTCAAACAGAGACAATATTGTGATGTGGTAGGTAAAACTGACGCATTGCTGTAACAGAGTGTGACTTCCTTGACACAAACAAGGACGAATAGGCGACGTAGTGCAGCCTAAGGCAGTTGGTAGACGTCTGGCCAAGGCAGGAAATTATTTCCAACTCATTTTTCAAAAATGAATATGAAGCTAATAAAGAAGCTAAATGTAAATCCCTCTAAGAAAATCATATAAACTATTTACGAAAAGACGAATTTTAATGAGCAATGAATCAAAAATTAAATTAAATTAAATTAAAAATAACATAAAATGCCTATCCTTTTTGTTCAACGTAATAGGCTATTCGTCCGCTGGATGAACGGAGCGGCTTTGTTGCCGTATTTTTGACGTACCGAGACGCGTCTCTGAAGTTAGACTCCATGTAGCCTGCACAGGCCTGTACAAAAACGGGCATAAAATGAGCATTTAAGAAATAAGATGAACTTACCTAAAGACGATGGCTGAGAGTGAGCCTCCCGGTGACAGGCGCAGAGAGCCGGTTGACACACTGACAACTCCCTGTGCGGCTCCCTGAAGAGCGATGGAACGATGGCACGCTATTACATCTTCCGACACTTCAGCCAATCACGTTGGTCATCTGCTTCGCGAGCGCTTTGTCCACGCCCCGTTTCCTAGGCGACAGCAGTAATGGGGCATGGCCAGAGTGAGGACGCCTAATCTCACCACTACACCGACGCACAGGTTGCAGGAGAGACAGGCAGCGGGGTAGTTTCTGTGTTGGGCTTTATTTACCCTGTGACTCACAAATTTGTTGTTGAACTTTGTTTACACTGGATTTGTGATAGTTCAACAGTTTGCTCTATTTAATTCTGGTGCTCTTTTGTCGTGTTCATGCAGTTGTTTCACTCAGTTTCTAGTTCTAGTTCTACACTTCACACCGTTGAATATCAGATTTAGATTTTATTTGCGACAAGTTTTTCACAGAAAATGTATAATAAGTTGGATAATAAAGAAACACGGGGTTGCATGTCTAATACAGCTTGTATGAATGGAAACCTGTGTTTATTTAATCATGTTTAATGAAAGAAATACTTTTAGCCTACTATAATGGAATCCTATGGGCATTTTAAGTGGCTCCATGTTGCATGTGATCATTTTATCCCTGCATATTTCAGAGTGGACTACATACTGCTTGTTAGAAAGTATGTTGCATTTTCATCACTATCAGTATGCACATTTTCACTTCCAACAAAGTTGTGCAGACATTATCTTTTAAAGGTACGTTCTGACATGGGAATGGGATTCTCCCAGGATTTCCGACACAATACCTGTTCAGACATTGTTTCATAGCGCCACAATCAGTATCAAATTGAAATCAAATCTTCAAGTGAAACCGTTTGAGATGTTAACTGCTTGCTGAAAGAGGCTCCAATAGGCTACAACACCGACAGTAAATATAATGAATATTTACTGTAGAAATTTATTTGTGCATTGATTGACACTTATATTGAGCCTTATTTTAAAAGTTTCCATCCAACAAGATGTTAGAAGAAGAAGTTTCCCCTTTTTTTGGTGAATGTTGTGGTGTTGGACACAGATCCTGACTAAATTAATTATAACTGCTGCCTGTCAACATGTTCCAATGATATTTTCTATTCTTTTGCTTGTTGACCTGTGAACTGTGATGTCTACAGATGGTGTTGTCTTTCTGTCCATTACCACAGTCCACAGTAAAATAAATAACCATCTTAATATTATTTTTCCAAGCACTGATTAGAATGGCATGATGTATTCATTTTGATGAGGGTGACATTTGGTATGATACTAACTAGTCCTTGAGGGAGGTTAAGATTTTTATGACCTCCTGACCTTTACTCTAGGGCCACTATCAGGCCAAATTGTTTCACAACAAGAACATGCACTTTCAATATACAGTAGCCATGGTGCATGACAAAGAAGTGAGACAAGGGAAGTATCACTGTTGAGACATGCAAGGAATTTGTTCTAATTGCAGTATTCTTTGTTTTAGTAAATACTCACATCCAAAATTTAAAAACTGAGATAGCCACCACAAAAGAGCCACGCCAAGACTGAATAAGTTAAAGCTCTCAGGTGAAGCGTACAATATAAAATTCTTCCCCAATGACATAATGAGGTAAAGGTTTGACACTGGGTTCAAAAACATAGTAGGCAAATGAAGAGAGATAACTGCAGTGACACATAACTGCAGTGAGGTATTTTCTGAATTCTGCCAGTATCCTGGTTTCTTGTGGCTTCTCGCCCCCGTAAACATCTCATTTCTGATATGGATGTATGACTAGTGGAAATATCGGAAGCCATTAGAACATTTAGAGGCAAGAGCAATTGTTGATCTCAAGAACTGCTTGGTAACTAGTAAGAATTCCAAGCCAGTGTTTCCATAATTTATTTTGAAATGGCAGCTTTTCTAATTAACAATATCTGCAATTCATTTTGCACTAGTCAAAACACTAAGTATCAGTATCAATATGTTATTTCTTACTAATGGAAATGTTTGTTGTAGATATCCAATTTGTAACTTAATTACAACTACGGTAGTTAACTTTAACCCCTCACTGTTGTGCTGAATGTCCGCAGTGCAGGGTGTGATATACACAGAAATCAGTTTCCTGGTTTCCGGTCTGGTTGCGTGGTTGTGGTTATTGTCAGTTGTTATGTTTAAGTCCTGTCTCCTGACTCACTGCCCGTATCATCTCTCTCGTGTGAGTCAGTTTATAGCTGTCACGGACAGTATTGTAAAATAGCAGATGGTTAGACACAGCATCAGTCACAGTCTCTTCCGTTTTGGCTCACTAACAGCCAGTGACAGCCAAGTGGGATCAATCACATACACTTCTCTTTTATTAGCTGAGGCTGCATCGTCGCCAGTCAAGGTTAACGAAAGTGGAAGTGAAGCCAAGCTGCGACTTTGCTTTGCCACTGGCTGCAAATTTCAATGATGCATCCAGATGCAGTGGGATAGCATGTTCAGCCTTATTTAGTTAGATGTGAGACATTGACTCAACACCTTTTATAAAGGCAGTAGTGTCAGAGCCTGAATTTCTTTGTCATTTTCCTTCAGCATCATCTTACTAGTTAACAAAAAGCAATCCAGCTGAAGTAAGACTGACTAACCGTCTTAGTTCACTACAATATCAAAAGCAAAGTAGTATTGTTGAACTGTAGATTTACTCCCAAACATACTGTGATTTCTGCCAAATTTGACCTCCAATGGTTTTGTCACATATTGCAACTTTATGGGTTTAAATAGGACATATACTTAAAAAGCTATCTTAGCTTTTACAAAAATGCTTAACACTACATTTTATGGTAGATATCAGAGCTAATTATAGACAGGTACACAATGTTGGTGGCCAGCACTGTAGCTGTAGCCTATAGGTCTGTCTGCAGCTGTCCTTATTTTCTCAAGCCATCAGTCTTTTTTTCACAGTTTGGTCATGTCAGAGAACCTGATGGATCATAGATATCAGTGTAACAGAAGTTAATTCAGCAAGTGAAATAGTTCTTCTAATCTAGATTATCTTTAGGCGGAGCGATTCTGCTCTCCTACATCTGAAATCCTTTACTCTTATAATGAAGGCTCATAACAACCTGTGTTCACTTTGTTATCTATTATGTTTGCACCGTGCAGCTGTATTTTGATGCGAAAAATACGATGAGCTATATTTTAAATAAATAATATAAAAAACAATCCTTAATGAACTCAGATACTTTCAATGAAAGGACTCAGATGGGCTTCTGTTGGAAAAGTATGATGGGGCCATCAGTCTGTAGCTTCGGGGCCCCTGTCCCTGTACTTGGTTGGCCTGTTTGGTAATCCATCTTTAGGAACACAAGTCCAAGTTCAATGTACAAGGTTCATCTATTTATCATTCTACAACACAGGCTTGTACAGTGCAAGCTATAACCCATTTATGCTCCAATCAAATCCAAAAAATATAATCTATTTTGAAGTGTAGAGGATGAATTACAGGATTAAAGGAATTCTGATTTGCTGGAGGCGATGCAGCACTAGCACACTAGCACTGAGGACTCTGGGTTTGAACCCGACTGCTATTTCTAGGACTTTTCTCCAATTTATTATTGGCAAACTCTAAATTAAGGTGTGAATGTGTCTCTATATGTCAGCTGCATCTGTGACTGACTGTCCAGAGTGTACTCCTGACTCTTGCAGCTCCAGCCCCTCAACACCCTCATAAGCAGTTCCTCTCCAGTAGATGATGGTGCGTTTCGTTTTCATATCTGCACTTAGTGTCCCTTTTATTACCAAACCATATGTGTTAGTATGTGCTGCCATCTAGCATTGTTAAAATATAACATAACGACTCATGTCTTCAAACTCAGGCTGCTGAGATGATCGTGATCCTATTTATACAGGTTGGAAGAAGGAGTTTTACTGGTGCTAAACTGAACCCATCTCCAGGCCCATAAATCATCACCATCAAACAGCTGAGGTCCAGCATCTGTCAGGCATCACAACACATCATTCATCTGCCAGACACATGAGAGGGAAAGTGAGTTTCAAGCCAAGCACAGTTCTTACACACAGCTTTCCCAACCACACGCAGTGACAGGGACAGGGACAGGGACAGGGACAGGGACAGGGACACGGACACGGACACGGACAGTTAAGACAGGAGACAGGAGTCACACTCTGTTTTTAAGATGGGGTTGACTAAATATCACTATCTTAACAGAATGTTCCTGCATACAAATAGGCCCAGTAAAAATGCCTGAATTACATTGTGCAACTTTGTTGTTAGAGGTTTTAAATTTATAAAGGGAATTAAACTAGAATCACAATTACCCATGATAATACCCATAAGTTATGAGGAGAATCATGATGTTTTTTCTGTTTTCTTCCCTTCCTCTGAATCCTCAGATATTGAACAAGATGCAGTGAGGATGGCCAGCCAGCTGACAAGCCTGTCGGTCTGTAAGCTGTCCACCAAAGGAGTCTGCTTGGACAGTTTTCACCACAAGGTTGTGCTGTAGGGACACACTTGGAGGCTGATGTTCACATGACTGACAGTGCAGGTGAGTTGCAGCAAAGGCTCAGCTGATATCTTTGTTAAACGTTTCATCATAATTAGTAACTATAAAGTGAATTTGTCAGTGGTTTCATGGTTATTGCTTTCAGAATACAATCCAGCTGGGAGCAGCCGTGGCCTAGAGGTTGGAGAAGCGGCTTGTGATCGGAAGGTCGCTGGTTTGATTCCCCCGCCGGAAGGGCAGGAAAAATTTAAGTGTGGTGGAGTGATAATGTCCCCACCCCATTAGCTGGCTGATGTGCCCTTGAGCAAGGCACTTAACCCCCAATATATGCTCCCTGGGTGCTTGATGCTGCCCACTGCTCCTGTGTGTTTCACTGCATGTTGCATGTTGTGTGTGTGTGTGTTTCGATCAGTGATGGGTTAAATGCAGAGAAGTAATTTCCCAGTTTGAGATTAATAAAGTAACTGTTCTAGATATTAGTCAGACTCTCAGGGGTTACCAGAGAAATGGAGTTACAGCTTTTGAAAAATATTTTTTATAGCAAAAAGTCTTGAATAATAAAGAAATTATTGTTTGTAAATGGTTTCCTTTGATAAGTCATTATGGTATTAGGCGGATGATGTCCTTTGAGGTGTCCATTATCAGCAATTAATGGACAATGCTGAAACAAGAATTGTCCAACAGGTGGTGTGCAACACAGATTTCAACAAGGGGAACACTATGTGTCACTATGTGGGAAAACTGCATTTTCAGTCAGTGTAATTAAATAGATGGATAGATGAAGTAAGAGAAAAGGAAACAAAAAGAATCCCGTCTGTAAATCAGTACTGAGTTCTTAGCTCCAAGTATGTTCATGGCCAACATGAACAGTAGTAGTTCTGAACCGGGTTATATTATGTGTGAAAATACAATGAATGGAAACCATAACAAATGTACAAACCTGATTTTTATTTTACCTTTTGCAGAAATATAATTATTATTTACACAGTGTGTTGGTAAATATAATCTGTTTGTATATTTTATACAATCTTTCCTGAAAAATTAAACCAGTGAATTTATATTGGCTCATTTAGTTTTTGAAGTAGAAACTAAACAGAACTTAGGAAACAGGACTAAAGAGGACTGGCTTAGACTCAGTGTGGAAAATGATCCCAGTTCTTGAGTGAAAACCAAATCTTCACCTCATCTCCTTACTGCTACAATCAAGTCCACATCCCATCACCTCCTCATCCTCACTGAGATTGGGCTGTGCAAATCACACAGAATTATAATTATATTTTGTGTTTGAGCAAGTAACAGGTGGGTCCAGAAAGATATGAGACACACAAGAAAGATTCAGACAAAAATCTTTGAACTTCATATATTTAAATTTTCATAGGCCTACTTGTCTTAGTTATTATGGCATTTGAATTATACGTCATGTAACTCTTTTTTTTTTTTGCTTTAGGCATGTAGAAGCTGAAACGAAATGACAGAAAAAAAGAGATTAGTTTGTTTGTTCGTCGATGTGTTGGCGATGCCTCGGGGCTCCTGCAGGGGGCGACGTGAAGGCTCCGGCTGTGTTGTATTCTTCATCTTTCTGCCACGACTGCTGTTTACGGTAATTTCCGTTCACAAAGCCCTACAAACTTGTGATCATGCGTTAGTCAAATTTTTATCCTGTTTTAAGCATAGTTTTATATGATAGAGAGTCACGTAGCATCCTCGTGTCGTTAAAAAGTTTCTGGCTAACTCAGATCATGTGTAATGTTTAGCTATCATCCGGGACTTCTCCCGTTCCCGCCATACAGTCAGACTGATTTCAGTTTGTCATAAAAATTAGTCACTGTGTTCATATTTGTGCTGTAATGTTCATGCTCTATTCCATGGAAAAACTGATTTAGTTCTGCACTGTGTGCAATGTGACTTAGTATAGGTGAGAGAAGACAAGAACTGTGTGTTTTTCTCATTATCCTCTTCCCGTTATTTTGTGTATTTGTAAAGGTACAGTGGTGAGACAAAGGCAGTAGTGATAGTGCTCATCACACAAGCCCTTTCAGTTTTTATGTCTTTATTAGTCCTGCAGTGGGGAAATTCTCAAAGTACTTCCTCTACTCAATTTATTTCCTGTCATTCAGAGTTGTAAATGATAAATCAGTGGATTCGAAGAGTTAAAGCAAGGCGTCTGGACTTGTGAAGATTGACTTGAAGATGTTTCACTGCTAATCCAAGCATCCTTCATCAGTTCTGAAGAACTTGTTAGCTGGGGAACAGAACTGATGAAGCTGCTGAGAATCTCCACAGATAAATTCGGTGGATCTATTATATTTGAAATAATGGCACAGTTTGAGGGAAACATTTATTTCGTATTGGACATCTATGACATGAGCCCCTGCTGTTCCTACTTCTGTTTCAAGTCATTTATTTGACATTACGAAAATGGAGAAATAGAATAACGATACAAGACTCACGCTAACAACACACGTGCAGAGTTCTGTGAAGGTAAATAACGTGTGTGTGTTGAGAAAAACTCTTTACAAAGTGGTTTTTGGAAACAGCGTCAAAAATTTGCAAGTACCATAAAGACAACTGCAGTTTGTCAGTGAAAGTCTTGAAGTGACCATGACTTCAGCTGTGATACTTAACACTCCCTGTAACGTTTGTCCAGTAGCTTAACACTTCAGTAGATGCTGTTGTTGCCATGGCACATTTGTTGTAGTTTCTGAGGTCAAACAACACTCTTCCTATTGCAAATGCAGAGGAATGCAGTCTTTTTTCATCTTCATGATGATATAACAAGATAGACAGGTTGTGTAACTTTGGAGGCAAGGATGAAACAGTAGATAGAAGTTGTGGCTCACGAAATATCCTCACACCCTTTGTACTTGTGTAAAAGGACAAGCACATAAAAAAGCACATTACACCAGCAAATCCCGGTTACTCATAGATTACCATGGCAGCAAAGAGCTCTTAAAAGCCTTTTCCAACCACACCTAGCCTCTTTCTGTAGTGAGGAATCACTACAGAAAGAGGCGTCAGGAGCTGCTTACTTAAAATCCTAATAAAATAATGCAAAATAGATGCATTTGATGCTACCCCTTTTTCTTTTCTAAGTAAATTTTAGTCAGGTTAAGATATAGCACATTTCAAAAGAACAGAAGTTGACCGAAAGTGCTTTCTTGATGACTTAGATAACCAAGCCTCAATATAGACTGAAGAAATAAGAGGAACATATAAGGTCATAATACAATCAAGACTAAATGTGCTAGTGGCAAGACTGAAAATATATAGGAAAGAATAATATGATACAGTCATAATTACAATCATGGGAAGAGAAGATAATAATAATACAATAAAACCAAACAACTAACATGATAGAATAAAAGTTGAAGTAGTGAAATAGGAAGTTAGAAATTCAGTAACCCACCAGATCGAATGAGCAGAAAGCTGATGGTAAGAACACATTAAGAGGCCACCATGGTGCAGTTACAGACTGAACTAAAAGCGAGCGAAAAAACATTGCCTGTTGTGTCAGTTGAGTAGAGACAGGACACATTTGCATACAAGCGGCTTAAATAGTACTGTCACATGCAGCCCTGACATCCCACCATGGTCTGAGTGATCGGATCTTAGGTACACTCACACCTGTACTTAGAGCTGTCCACTTTTAGACTTTATTCTTATGTTAATTTTGAGTACTTGATAATTTAATGTAAGTGCTTGAATTTATTGAAACAGCTTAAAATGCCGATCCCAAGTCATGTTTAACTTCTTTGGATGGCAGTGACACACATTGACTCCCTGCCAGTAGGGGTGTCAGGTGAGAGAACACTCTTGTGGGTTGATTAAGAGGGCAATGACAAGTGACATGTCAGTTCGGAGGACTTCAGGAAGTACCTTTAAAGGGTCATTACCTGACTGTCACCTGTCTGTGTGTGTTTTTCTTTCAGAGTCATCCTGAACATGACTGATGGCTGTAATCAGGAGCAGGAGAGGAGTGCAGATACATCAGATTCAGATAATGATTCTTTAAGCTTGTTGTGTAATCTTGTTGTCTGCCAAAGCAGAGGAGGAGCTGGAGACATGGAGATGGGTGATTTCAATTCACAAGTTGGCAACAAAGAGCAGGAAAATGAAATGGAGCTAAATCAACTCCAAGAACCTGAGTCAGGGATTTCCAGCTGCACTCAGTCTGCAGCATGCTGGGCAAATTCTACATCTCAATTAGGTAATTATAAGCTAGAAATTCCTGAAGCATTATGGCACTGCAGCATATGCCATCACGGCATAATTTTTAATTTGTGCAAGTCTGTGTTAAAAGGAGAGGCTTTCTGTATATTTAAAAGATCATTGTCATATTACAACAAGATATTTTATGCATTATTGTGACTGATGATTTTATTGTTGTTACTAAATACTGAATTATTCTGTTTTCATTAATGCTTTCTTGTATTAACTAACTAGGGGTTAGGTGATGGGGCTTAACAATCAGCTGTAGTAAGGAGTGATATTATATAATAGTCCATGAAGTATCATAATAATCACTTATGATGCAGCATAAATTCTTTTAAATGCTATTATAGATACATAAATTTGTGCTTCAGTTTAACACATACAATGATAACTTATGATACTGTAGGAACTAATAAAGCATGTTATGAGTCAGGTATTAGCAGCAGTAAGGAAGGAGTTGTATTGGTTACGATAGAGTTCTGTGATGTAGCAACTTACTATTATAGACGATAACCTTGATATCAGAAAATAAAAAACTGTGATTGTGATTGTGTCAAAAGTACACATATGATTATACCATACAAATAATCCACCACGGATGTTAGGCCTTATGAACCTTTTCTTTATCATGTGATCTGGTTGCCTGTTCACTATCATCAAGTGTAAATTGTTCTTTTTGTACGTTTTTGTGCAGTTACAGACTTCTCCACCTTCCACACTCCTGAGTGTAATGCATTTGGCAAAAGACTCAAAACACACAATAAACAAATGTTAAGATGAATTTGACTTCTCTATAGATATAGCAATAATATCATTATCGTGATTTCTTTGGGCTATGATAATCTTTGATAGTGTGACAGCCTCAGTAACAACGTAAAGTGATATTCTGGTATTGACAATACTTATAAAACTTATAATTTTATGTTTGTTTGTAATATTTATTGTTAATTAGTATAGTAATAACAAGGAAATATTTCACAGTAACATGGATAATTAGCTTTTTGTAATGTGGGAAGAACCGTGAAAAACAAGGAAAGTTTGTTGTTCTTACGAGAAACAGCAAATATTAAAAAAAAAAAAAAATTTCATAAGAGCAACACACATTGCTGTATCATGTGTATGACCACTGTGAGTACTGTAAGTAAATACTTTTCCTTCTGATTTGGCATGTTTTATCTTTATTTATTTCACAAATCTTGATCTTCAAAGCAGCAAATGTCTTGCATCGTGTGAAAATCCCCAACAAGTCACGGCTTCACAAGAGAAACGGGAAGGGAGAGACTCTTCTGCACAAAGCATGCAAGAGAAGAGATCTGGCACAGGTCAAAGCACTCGTTGGAGCTGGGATCAGCGTCAACATGCAGGATTACGCAGGTCTGTGAACACTTCTATATGTGGACATATTTTACATCTGTGACTCATGAAACAATGATGAACTGTAAAACTCAAAACCCACTCTTCGGAGTAAATGTTGACTTGAATTGTCAGGCTGGTCAGCTCTCCATGAGGCCTCTGCTGTGGGTGACGAGGCAGTGGTTGAGGAGCTGCTGGAGTCTGGAGCTAACGTAAACGCTAGAAGCTTTGATGGTGTCACACCCCTACATGATGCTGTTTTATCTGGATGCTGCCAGGTGATGGAGAAACACTGAGTGAGATGTGTGTGAAATGTTCAGAGACAGCCACAGTGCAGGCATCACATTCAGACGAGCCTCTGTTCCACAGACTTTTGTAATTTAGTGATATCTGTAGTCTACACTGCATGGCTGTTCCCAGTTGTATGAGCACCACAACAGTGCCTGTTGAGGCTGTCTGCCTCCTCCTCCTTCTTCTACTTTGTGTTTATTGGTGGATTTCGAACTGACTTTAACAGTGCATACCACCAACTACTGTATCAGGGTGTGTAGATGCTGCACTTATAAAGTCAATGAAAGCAATTTGGCATATTATGGGCTATAAATTTTATTTTCGACTGGTAGCTGATAATATAAATTATATTATATAAAATAAATTATAAATCTCTGAGACAGCTTATATATCAAATTTTAATTTATTTTACCCACTGTATATCGTTCACTTCTAATAATAATAATAATTTTTGCATAATATCAAAATTGTCATGCTACTGGAGGTTCCAATCCCTAATAACTTGTGTGTGTGTAGGTAGTGAAGCTTCTCCTTCAGCGTGGGTCAAACCCCAGTGAAAGAAATGTCAGTGGCCTCAGTGCACTAGACATGGCGGAGGAAGGTAATATCAAAGAGCTGCTCTTAACTTCCCAGGAATCTTCTCTTATGCATGAGAAGCCTTGTGAGGCACCAGCACATGACAGCCAAGTAGGTAAGTTATCTTCCACATGCCATGCTGAGCTGAGAGTAGCTGCAGTTAGCTGGTTTCACAGCATGTTCCACGGGATTCCACAATGTACCCCATCTCACTGCAAAAACAGAACTACGTTTGCTTACAATGATTGAAAATACTTAGAGCCATCTGAGCTAGTGACCAAAAGAAGCTGTGTATTTACCCATAGCTTTCTGATCATACTGAGTATACACAGCAGTTATAATTAAAGAATAAGAAAAAGTTAAAGAAGATTTGCGTGTTTCAGTACCTTTTCCAGACCGGGGTGGTGGAGGGTGTGCTCCGACTACAGAAGGATCACACTCCTCAGCCTCCCCGGGAAAGTCTGTCCATTGTACTGGAGAGGAGAATTCAGCCGATAGTCGAACCTCGGATCCAGGAGGAACAATGTGGTTTTCGCCCTGGTTGTGAAACACTGGACCAGCTCTATACCATCTCCAGGGTGCTTGAGGGTTCATGGGAGTTTGCCCAACCGGTCCACATGTGTTTTGTGGACTTGGAGAAGGCATTCCACTGTGTTCCCCATGGCATCCTGTGGGAAATGCTCCGGGAGTATGGGGTCTGGGGCCCTTTGTGTAGTAAGTTTGTGAAAAACTATGCTGAGAGTCACCACTGCTGTGGTGTAATTTACAAGTGCGCTGCTTACTGTCCTCTGCTGTCTGTCAGAGTTTGACACACTCACACAGGACAGGGACTTCACAACAATTAGGTCCACCTCATAAACTACACTCCAATGGTCCTGAAGGTTGTTTAAAATGGGAAGGTTTTCATTTATTTAGATGCTAAAATCATACATACATCGGAGGATTTTAAAAAATTCAGTTAAAAAAAAATCAAATTGTTAACAGCAGACTCAACCATATTCTTGTCCAGGAGATCCCTGAAACCTTTGTATTTTTTTTTATTGCAGCATTCTCCTCCCCAATAAAACTAGTCCTCCCCCGCTCATTAAAGATTGGTCAATGCAGTTAATGTTCACTGAACAAATTTTCAAAGTGAAACAGTTTTAGAGGACTTATTACTTTAGTATGTGTTAAGTCATTTAGACTTTGGATTGGTGATTGCAGCTGAGGTTCAATTCTTCCAGGTGAGACATCCTCAGAGGCTCGCTGCCACATGCAGCTCCCCTGGCAGAGTGGCTTTAGTCACAGCCACGATGACAAGGCAAGTGTTCAATCCAGAGAGTCAGGTGACAGAGAAGGAGCCAGAGAGCCTGGTGACATTCAGCTGGGAAAAAAAGACACCACCACTGATAATGTGAGAGCTCTTTTACACTTCCAATACCCTCAGACTCAAGTGTGCATTAGTGTCAGGCAAGACTGGATTAAATGTACACAGACAAAAAAGGACCTTTTAACCATTTATGGCACAGGTCCAAACATCTGATGTGGTTCCTCTCTTTAGGAGACATACTTCATCACTTTAATTAAAACTTCACTGGTTAGCTTTGATGTGATGCTCATACTTTTTCAATATCTTCTTTTATAGCTGAGTCACCTAGAGGCCATCACAGTGCGTTTGGAGGAGGTGGGGAGAAAACAAAGAGAAATATCAACTTGGCCTCTCGTAGGTCCGGAGGATGCAGGTAGAGCAGCGCCCTGCCAAGTCCAATCAGTTTTATTGTAACGTCCTGTTATTACAGATTTTCCTGTCAGTACAGTATAAAACGCTCTCTGACCTTTATTGTTAAGATACGTAAAAAATGTAACAAACATCAGGAAAAGCAACCAAGGGGACATCTTTCCCAGGATGGATGGACATGCCATAGATGTTGTGTGTGCGCAGAATAGATACAGTATGGACAACCAGGATGAGACAAACAAATAGATAGATAATAGGTAGATTGTAAACATACATGCATTCAGAGGGACAAGGTGCAAACAGACCTCTTCTCCATCAACCATTCCCTTTAAAATGTAATGTTTGAAGCAAGGACAGTTATACACCATATTTATCAGTGGCATATCCAGCTGGTAGTACTAATGTGAATAAGATGACATACAAAACATTGTCTGCTTGATTTGAGATAGATAGACAGATAGATAGATTTCAGTTCCTGAATTTGTACCATTGACTGTAGATGTGCTGTTTTTCAGGGAGATATCTTTCTGCTGTAACACATACCCACAATGTGCTGGTTGAGGTGCTCACCAAACAGCATCTGGAGAAGGATAATCTTACCCAAAAATACTGGTCAGTTCAGTCACTTCTCATCCTTTTTTTAAGTGAAGTTTTGTGAGTAAGCAGCTAAAGTTGGCATTACACAATAATCTCATTGCACAGTTAACAAAAATTGATTACTTTCGCAAAATAAGATCCAGGTACCCCCAGAAGTCTTGGAGGGTATTCTAAAGAAGATTTAACACAATGGCATAATGTATGACTATTTTGATCATAGGTTTCATATATTATTATTATTGTTAATATTAAAACATCTCAAAGCAAAATTCTCATTAGATGGGCAATGCTGGGACAAAATCTTGACCAAATGGTGGTCCTGCTCTCCAGTATATGTGTGCAGTAAATAATGGGAAATAAAAGCTGATGTGCATGTTCAGCAGTATTGGTGGTGTGTCAAAATGAATTGACAAAAATCATGCATCTTTATTTATTTAGATCCATTTATTAATTGCCTGAGAACAGTGGATGAAATGCATTGTTGTTACCCTGAATAAATGCTTCAGGTTGATAGAAATGCATGGTTGGGTTCCAGTCACTCTTTATAGATAATGCTAATAATCCATGTTATTTATGTCAATTCACATGACAAATTAAGTGAGAAAAGAAAGAAAGAAAATTAAAATAATGTCTAGACAGTGTGCCCGAAGAAAAGTTTCAAAAATTGAAAACTAAATAAAAGTATCCCAAACACACAGTCTTGAAAAGCATCACCTTTTAAGTGTTTGTGTCCTGGTGTCTCTTTAGTCTGCGGCAGGTGCCATGTAACCTTGCTTAAACAAAAACACTTATCAGGACATCACTAAATGACCAGCACGTCCGCACTTAAGGGTGATTTACTTCTCGCTGCACATAGTCACAGGAAGTAGGCTGTTGGAATAAGCCTGCCATTACACCATCAGGGACTTTAATGACAGTGCATTATAAATACAGCCTTGCAGCTTTAACAGCTTCCACTCCTCTGGGAAGGCTTTCCACAAGATTTTTTTCTTTTCTGTGGGAATTTTTGCCCATTTATGCAGTAGAGCATTTGTGAGGTCAGACACTGATACTGGATGAAAAGTGTTCGGGTTGAACTTCATTGACAGTGACAAAATTCCTTTTTGTCTTGCATAGATTCTTCTTCATTGAACTTTGACCATCTGTAATTTACTACTGGTTGTGTACACACATGGTTTTTAAACTTTTATCTAAACTCAGTGGTTTAGATAATAGTGTTAAACCGAGGATTTGATTCATTACCAGATCCTGCAGCAGTGGGTCTAATTTAATGTCTAAATTTTCTATTATTATATTGTACTCTGGTGGCAAGATAAAAATCTGAACTGAGATGAACTGTCAGTCCCCCCGTTTCTCAATCCTGGTTGTCTGTCCCCACTGTCACTTGTCTCACAGAGGCAGAAATTCAATGAAGTTAGATTTCCGTTTCAAGAAAACTGTGGTTGCTAGTCCTTTCTGCAATGAGGTCTTTCTCTGAACTTTTATGCATTCTAAATAATAAAACTATAAATAAAGACATGGCAAGTTTGCTATTATCAGTGCACTACTTATTTAAATAACAGCAGTATTGAATCTCTGTGCAGGAACATGTCTGACTACCTTTGGCAACATGGCAACAACAGTCAATTCGTTACGCTGGCTTCACATCAGAGGATCTTGGTAGAGCTCCTCCAGAATCAGATGGATTTGGAAGAGGTGTATGCAACTGTGAAGGCCAAACTATCCACTCAGGCTCCAGACAGTTCAAGCAGTACAGTATGGAGACAGTGGACAGATGACTCCTCCACTGCAGCATCCAAAGCTGCTGAAGCACACAGCTGTAATCAAAACAGTCAAAGAAAGGAAAGCCAAAGCCCATATACAAAGGCCTGTCTGTTAAGATCAGCATCTCCAGACGATGCCAAGGCCCCTACTGTGCCCACACCTCCTGCTCCATTACTAAGCCAGGGAAGAAGACTCACTTGCACGCTGATGTGCTGAAAAAGAAGACCAGAAGCTATCAGAGCATGGACTACTTTCAGATTACACCAAATAATGGAATGATACAGCCAGGAGCTGAAGACAAAAGCAGAGGTCTGTGTAAGCTCATACAGAGGGAAGTCGTGCCACCTGGAAGTACTCTACAGGTGCACTTGAAGGTCAGATAAAGCTCTTCTCATAAAACCTACTTAATCTTTAACAGTTTGTTCTCTTTAGAGTTGTCACCAAACACACTTATCTGCCTTTACAGTCCCATACCACACCCAAAATCAATAATAAAGATGTGAGTCTGAATACTTTGGTCCGTATAATGTATTATAACGTACTATGAGTCCTACTAAGTAATATAGATGTGGTCCTCATAGAAAATGTGAAAACGTGGGCAATATTTTTAGTGAAATAACAACCTGTTTGTGTCGCTCCTGCAGGGTCACTGGCACCTCGCTCATGTGTGGGACGATGGCTCGATAAAAGACGCTAAAGGCAAGTCATACTTGGCTCCAGAAGAGTGGCTGGAGTCTATCCTTGGTAACAAGACCCCTGTCAGCTCAGCATGCGCTTGGGACAAGGTTAGACACCACGCTGCCTTAATCCCTTTCAAAACACTCAAAATATAGGAATGGCTGGAAAGAAAAGCAGGAAAAGATGTAAGAAAGGTCCCGGCCCGTATCACCCCAGGAACAGTGTAATCATTGTCATTTGGATTTGTCATAACCACTAGGCCCCCAAGATGCCCTGAATTGCTGGTTTAAGCTATAAACTTGGTAATGCTTATGACCAGTCAGCTGCTTTGTCCACCTGTACAACACTTCAGGTTCAACAGGATACAGTGTATTGACAACTACAAGCCAGATCACCATTACCACTGTGCTGTTGATATTCATCTTCCCCAGCTGATGGATCTATGTGTGATTGTGTGGCCTTTACTGCTGGTGTGTCCTTCAGATCAAATCGCAGTGAAATTTTCAAATGAAACTCTTTCAAGGCCTTTATTCAAATTGGACAACGCTAAAAGTAGGATGGGTTGTGCGTATCTGCGTATCTCCTTTGTATTGTATGTATGTATTTGACAGTATTTTCTAAAGTGATGTGGTAAACAAGACCAAGACAATACACTCACACACTTTAAACGGGGAAACTGGATCAAACTTTTTATCCATTTTTTCCTGCCCATAGTATACCCAATTCCTTGTTCACAGACAAGCTGATGAATGACCTCAACTGCCTCTGTGCCCGTTTTAGATTCTGCTGCACCTTTTAAAAACAAGGGCTAATGTTAGTATAGTATAACGATGACATCCACACTCATAAAAGACAATGAAGAAGGGTGGAACAGAGATGGAGAGAGAGTGAGAGTAATGGACGTGTTAGACATGCTTGGGACGTATATTTGTCTGTATTAATTCACACTAACAGCACAGCCTTTTTTTACTTCTGTAAATTGTCTTTTAAGTCCCGTGCATTTCAGTCAATATGAACCAGTGATAACTGCTTTGATTTAATTAACATATTTTAATGTTCAGATCATGAGATACAATCCAAAAATGTCACTCCTGATCCTTTTATGTGATACCCCATGCTCAAACTGTGCTATTATATTTATTTTAAGCTGGTTCTTCTAAATGAGCTTTCAACCGCCGTTACAACACCCCAAACACTCCTCAACCTCCGTGGCTTTAATTCCTGCTAAATTTCAATATGAAACAATGGCTGTCACTGCCCCTTATTTGCCCTCAATAATTAATAACTCTTTGCGTTCGGGCTGTGTCCTAGAATGCTTGAAGACTGCTTATGTGCAACCACTCATTAAAAAATCCGGCCTTGACCCTTCAGAATGCAACAATTACAGACCAATTTCAAAATAACCATTTTTTGCTAAACTCCTTGTTAAGATTGTCTCCATACAACTCATTCCAGCACTGAGACAAAACAACAGATTCAGTCACGTTTTCGACAGCGTCACATTACTGTCCTGTGAATGATAATTGATAACTCCTGCTGATTAAACCAAGCAGGGACGTGCAGCACCATGTCCTGAACATAAACCCCAAGTGTCATTCACATCCAAACTTTGAGTGTGCACGTGTTGAACTAGTCCATACGGTGGTTTGTAATCATGAAACAATTGTGTGATTGATCTCAGTCCTTCAAATTAAACTAGCTAAAGTGACTTCATGGAGCCTGAAACCTGCTCATTATTGCTTATGGGTTTAATTTTTGGTCATTAGAACCACTTCCATCTGCTGGCCACAAAAAGGTTTGAACAGTGAGCTCCCACAGACTATTTTTCTTTCTTATCTGTTGATGTGGAACAAGGGTCAGCTCTCTGCTGTTTCCTGCCTGTCTGTAAGGCTCCATAGAGACAGGGCAAGACACAGCATTAGGCTGTAAATTATTGAGTGTTCTCTGTAATGTGTGCAGCAGCAGGCGCACACACTCCATCTCCTCCATATCTTAGACCTCATTTTGAAAATTAAAGAAAAAAGTGTACTGCTACAGAGGCCTGTTGTTCCAGAGTACTGCTGATAGACATTTGATAGGCCTTCAGGTTTCACATAACCCCCCATGTCTTCGATACTGTCATGAGTAAGTCATTACTTATAAACAGACATTTCAGTGGTGTTAAAAAGTATTTCTGATGATTTCCTTCCACTGTTTGCTCAGGTGATGTTCAGAGACAAACCTTTGTCTTATTACTTATTGAACATGGAGTCTGAGGGAAACACACCGCAGACATGTCCTGAGGAACCCTGCAGGGCCGGATCTTCTCAGGAGGAAATGCCCACAGGTCTGTAATTCCTGTCAGCCGACATGCCAGACCCCAGCTCAGCTCCACATACATCCTGCCTTTGTCATTACCTTCAGAGCAAGTCAGACAAATAAAGTAGGCAGGCAGGCTGGCAGCCACTGAAGCGTGGCTCTTTCTGTGTCAATAATTAATCAGCTGCCCCATACGTCTCCCACCTGGAGCTTCTCTGACCACTGTTTTAGACATCAAGCTGTAAAGCAAGGTTTGTCTGTCCGCATGTCCTCCGAATATCTCGAGAACTGTTCATTCAGTGTATTTAACGTTGACATTTGGGTGTATTGCTGGGGTCGAATGCCATACCTGGTGCACAATTTGGAGACGAGACATGTTGAATATTAACAAACTTTAGATAACCAAGGGAACAGCAGAGGGTGTGAGTGTGACATGGTTTGGATGAGGAGTTCCCGAAAAAGCCACAAGCAGCTGTACCAGAGGGGAAAAAAGCATCCCATACCAACAGGCACTGCACTAGTTTATATTAGAAATAGACTTCACATGGTTTTGAATATATTTGAATGCCTTCTCTGTTTCTGCAGACGCCGACGGCCTGAGCCTTCTCATGAACATCAAAATAATCCATTTGGTGGACGATGAGGAACTGATGCCAAAAGCGGAGCTTGACCACTACTGGGAGAAGCTCGTGAAGAGCGACTTTTCAGAGAGTGAAGACTGGTGGAATGAAGTGTTACAATAATTATCTCTCCCCACACTTTGTTCACTGAGAGTCGAAGTTGTTGAGTTTAACAAACACAAATTACAGGAGTCTGTTCTTGTCTGTAAGTGTATTTCAGTTTTCATGTTGTAAACTAAAGCTACAAGCAATACGGATGCTCTGCATGTCTTAACATTGAGTTCAGTGTTGCCCAGTTACGTCATGCTTGCTCAGGAGCACTGTTCAGCTCCTTTCAGTATGTGCACTATAAAACGGGATATTTTAAAGTGGCATTAAACCAAAACAATTAAAGACAAGTGTCTGGTTTGGCGTGTTGGTTAGCAGGGTGTGAAGTGTGAACACTCGAAGACTGTACATGATGGGTGGCTGTGGTAAACATGAGAGCTCTGCCTCTCCTCGGGCAGTCCAGGGTCCTGTTGAAAAGGTTTATCATTAGAGTGTGGGTGCCACATGTATCGGCTGCTGGTGATGTGCGGCATGTGGGCGGACTGCTGAAGACTCTCCCCTCTGCCACTCCCCTCTCAACCGTCCCAGCAGTCCGCGGTGGAGTAGTCGGATACAGCAGACGGGACTCATGACTGCTCGGCTCTTTACGCATGAGGTAAGTTTGAGTTTTAATTAATTAATTTATTTTTTTTTTCCTGCTCCCTCGTCTTCAGTTGCCGAATGTATGGAAAGTATTCCAGGATAGTTTGTGGTTGTAGCGCACCGCCTAATCATGTGATTCCTTCTGGAGAAAATGACGTTTTTCAGGCGCTGAAGACGCACATAAAGCAGCATGTTTCCCTGTAGTATATCACAGCATTGTTTTGATTCTGTACCCCCTCTCTTTTCTATTTCTCTTCACCTTTATTGAAGAAATGTTTCTCATATTAAGGTACAAAAAGGTGGAACTGTGGGAGAAGTTCGCATGTCAAGAGAAACGCTCAAAGACAACTTTTGTGAGCAAGGTAATTTAGATAGACCAGAATCAGTTTCCGCTAGATTTCACTTGCTTTCTAAACACAACCCTTAAGACAAAAAATGCATCTAACATGTTAAGTTGATATGTTAATGGAGTAGACAGTGTGAGGACACGAAAGTTGCGGTGCTGTGTCCCAACACTGAATTTCAATGATTTCCACTTGGGCCAACTGCTGCTAAACTTTGACCAAACGCTTCCAGGAATTTCATTGACCTTAACAAATGTTGAGATAATTGTGTTTAAGTGATACTGTAATTGTAATTCAAGTTATTCTGTCATTTATCATAAATGATTTAAATATTTAACTCACTTAATGTATGTAATTCTCAAAACTGCCTACATTAGTTAACTACATAATAAAGCATGAAAGCTCATTTTCATTTCTGTTTTTTTTTTAATCCTTTTGTTTGTAGAATGAAAATAAGATGTTCCCACTACTTACATAGATTGAGACACAGGTACTTCCTGTTTTCTGTGTCTTTGCTGGCGGTCTGCCTGCTCAAGCTGGTCTACATCAAAGTGACAGTGAGGGACAGCATCTACATTGAGCCCTATGGGCTCTCTCTGGGCTTATCCAGACTCCAAAACCGCAGGTATGACATCAACTGCACTGCCATCTACGAACTTGACCCTGTGGAGATAGGCAAGACTCTCGAGATAAAACGGAAAGCCATCATTGACATAGATGATGAGCACACTGTGAGACTGACCTCAGACTGTCAAACATTTATCAAAATACGGGTTACAATGAGATACCAGTGTCGGATGCAGAGCTGAGCTTCCCACTGGCTTACTCCCTGGTAGTGCATAAGAATGCACCCATGGTGGAGCGTATTCTTCATGCCATCTATGCACCTCCTAACATCTATTGCATTCACTATGATCAGAAGTCCTCTCCAGCATTTATAAAGGCAATTAAAAACCTGGCTCACTGTATTCCAAATGTGTTCATTGCCTCAAAATTGGAGTCTGTGGAATATGCCCACATCAGCAGGCTTAATGCTGACCTAAACTGCTTGTCTGACCTGCTGAGGTCAGAGGTCAAGTGGAAATATGTCATCAACATGTGTGGCCAGGACTTTCCTCTCAAATCAAACTATGAACTTGTAATGGAGCTGAAACAACTGAATGGGAGTAACATGCTGGAATCCAGTCGACCCAGTGAACTAAAGAAGCAGCGCTTCAGCTTCCAACATGAGTTGAAAAATGTGCCTTTCGAGTACTGCCGTATTCCTGTCAAAACCACTGTGGCCAAAGGCATTCCTCCTCACGGAATCGAAATGTTCATCGGCAGTGCATATTTTGTCCTGTCATGGGATTTTGTGGATCACATTAGCAGCAGCCAGGTGGCAAAGGACTTTCTGGCGTGGTCTGCTGACACATACTCGCCAGATGAACACTTCTGGGCCACCCTTGTTAGGGTCCCAGGGGTGCCTGGACACATTCCCAGGTCTGAAGCAGACATTACAGATCTGAAAAGTAAGACACGATTAGTCAAATGGAACTATTTAGAGGGGAATCTTTACCCAGCCTGCACAGGTACACACATGCGGAGTGTTTGTATCTATGGAGCTGCTGAACTTCACTGGCTCCTCAACTATGGCCACTGGTTTGCTAATAAATTTGACCCCAAAGTGGACCCAATCCTGATTAAGTGTTTGGAGGAGAAGTTGATGGAAAAACGTCAAAATGTTCATATATGATACTGAAGCAAAGAGAAAATGTGACAAGGAGAAGAGGGAGTAGTTACAGGGTAGGTGCAAAGATGCAAAATTACATTACAAAGGGAATGTAAAAGCATACATGTACTCAATCTCGAGTGCAATTTTGATATGCAATTTTCAGAGTTTACTTGAGTTTTTTTTTATTTTGTTAACTTACCTATTTGATTGAAAATAGTAAAGTTACTAGTATGACATTTGTGTGGTAGCAAATTAAGATTTCTCAATGAACACATTCCTACCAGCTGAGACCATGTGGAGTCAACAGCTGAAGCACCTGCAACATTAAACCACAGTGAAAGGAGTCATTTTTTAAGTTGACTTTCATTTAAAGAGTGTATCTCACCATAAACATATACTTGATCAATTCCTGGGCTTTTAATGACTTGTTTTTACTGTGTGACGTCCACCTCTGCTAGATTATTTCATTCATTCTAATAATTGTCACTTTTAGTGACCACACTAGGCATTCAATCAGTAAATTTTTGCAAATGAAAAAAGTGCCTTTCTCTGACACAATAATGGGTTATTTGAAGAAATGCAATCCTAACAACAAATGCCATTTGACAACCAAATACAGTGTCCACATTGTTTTGAAGTTAGATTTCACAGACTACTCTTATATTGAGATTAGAAATGCCAAAGATTCATGCTGTTGTTATGTGTTCTGTAAAGTGAATGCTACATAGGGATTAATGTGAAAAAGATTGGTTTAGATTAATATGAAACGTTTATATTCATGTGAAAGCTTGTGATATTTGATGATTTATTTATTTCTGAATAAAAGTATGGTGCTTCTCACTGGTTGTTTGTTTTGTAGTTGTTGTCTCTATTGATACTGTGAGACAATACAGTAGATTCCTTCACATATCTGAACAAGCGCTGACTTATTAAAGAGTCATAAATGGCCTTTCATAACTTAGCTACACTTCCTAGCTTCACTTAAAGGCACACTGTAGTGGCACAGTCAATCAGTGTCTTAAGAACAGGTCACTGTGATCTTTGGCATGTTCTAACAGTGCATTTCTTTAAACTGCTGAGGCTGGTGATAATGTGCTAATAATAGAGAGACATGATATAGATTTATCAAGCAGGAACAGATTATGCGCCCCCGTTTCTGCTGAGAATACTTCTGTAGTAAGTCATTGTGGACATTATTAGTATCAAATGATTAAGTGTGCAGTGAAAGTTGGGGCAAAAATACTTGCTGCACAGAAGAAGGTGACAGTATGATTGCGTGAAGACGCCTTACAGAAAGAGCGTTCTGAGTTTGAACCAATCAGCTGTTCGGGTCCTTTTTGCGTGTGAAATTTGTATCTTCTCCTGGGTCTGCGTGGGTAACTGGTGACTCTTAATTGCCCGTAAGTTTGAATGTGGGCGTGCATGGTTGTTCTCCATATGTGAGCCTTGTGATGAACTGGTGACATGTCCAACTGGAATAGGCCACAGGCCCCACAACCCTGCAAATGATAAGCAGTGATAAATAATGGATGGATAGCAGGGTACATTTAACTGGGTATTCCAATCTAAAGGGACTAGTTTCATGGGCTCCATTTAGCTATTTAACTGTAATTCCTAATCCTGTAGGTCTTAAGTGCACTCTGTCCTAAGTGCATTTAACTATAGAAAGTGGTGTTTTAATTCTCTGGCCAGTTCCAGACTTGGCTCTAAATACTGATGACTTAACAGGACTGATATAAAGTATAAGTGTGAGGAGGTGGGAGCTTAGGAGCCTCAGGGTGCTCAAGCTCCTATTCCTCTCAGTCTAAGTCAGTATATACTGACTTAGACTGAGTCAGTATATACCATTTTTTCCTAATGCAGTCCTTTTTATCTGCTGCATTCAAGTCAGCACACATGTTGATGAGCCAGCACTTAGACAGGCTGAAATGGGAACAAGTCGTTGTTCACAGAAAGGTAATCCGACACAAAGAATGAGGTGTTGCAGGACAGCAGCAGCAGCAGGTGCTGGTTGCATAGCAGTAGCTCATGTTTCTGCCTGCTCAAATACCTGACAAACACTAGAAGTCTTTAATCGGCTGGGGTTTTTTGTTTGTTTTTGTTTTGTTTTGTTTTTTCACAAGAAGACTAACAGGTGTCACATGACGAACTCCTCTACTTGGTCCTTGGACCTTGTAATTTGGTTGTTTTTCCTTATACCCTCACATACGTTTTTTGATCTCAGAAGTCGCAAGACTCTGGGCAATTAAAATTCTTATTTAGGTACAAAATCTCAGTAGATCTCAATACAGTTTGTCTAAGTGCTCCTAGGGGTATCTGTATATGTCCAGTGACTGTGCTGATCCAAGCAGCAAGAATAGCTCAAATTGCATTGTATCTGAAAGGCTTTTAGTGTCTTAAAATAATCAGAAAAGTAATCAAAATTTGCAAGTGAGTGAGAAAAAGCTTAGTCCCAAAAGGATGCCAGTGAGGAGGATTAGTTTTATATTATTTTTATATTATATTGTTTTATTCCTCCAAAACAATTAAAACTTGAAAAAAGTTTAAAAGTTAAAGTTTAAGTTAAAAACTTAAAAGTTCTACTCACTACTAAAGTAATCTTCAATGATGGTATCTATTTGGGTGCTTTGGCATGTATGAGGAACAAATGCAGATAGTGTTTTTACTATTTTGAGAGTCTTTATTTCAAGAAAGTTTATACTTATAAGGACATTGTTTCCATTACAATGGAAGAACAGAGGCAGAGAAGTGATAGTATGTAAAACCAAAGCAATGAGCTGAAAGATGTTTAAGTACCCTGACTGAAACTGAATTGACAATTATCTATCCATTGTTTTCCATTTTTTGAGCCATTGTTTATAATTCTTGCAGCTTTAAATTTTTCAGGAACTTCAGTTCACTTTGCTTTACAGTATTTCACCAGAATAACCAGTATCAGTACTGGCACTGTTTTCAAGGTACATGCTTTAACATTTATTGAAACAAGCCTGCTTGACGTGGTGTGAAAGTCTTGTTCAACTTCCTGATTGTGCAATATTCCCTCAAGCCAAAGATCAAAGATAGTAGAGACAGTTAAATGGGCACTCCACTGATATTTATACATTGAGATCACTTTATTAGGGATGAGGAGCAGTACTGAGGCTCTTGATGATGATGTCATCTCAGTTTGAGCTCAGAAACCAAAAACCTGTGAAGAAAGAAAACCTGTGTCACAAACTGTGGAGTTGTGAAATTTAATAAGATGTGGGTGTTTACCAGCTTTGGGAGTCTCAGGAAAATATGCTGTTGAGTTGCATCGTGAGAGCTGGAGTATTTCTTTAAATTGCCCATAAGGTGTTTGCCTGTTTTGGAGCAGCAGCTTTTCAACCAAACATGGAAGAGAAGCCCTTAAAGCTCAAGAAAATAAATATTTGATCTTTCACAGTTCAGTGACAACTGGACAAACTTGATCTGCTCGGTAAGACTGTATGATATGATCAGGTGCTCCGGTACAGCTACTTATGGCTCTAATGGTTAGCCCGTTTGTCTGTTGCTTTTCAATTCCCTGACAATGTGTTACCCACTTCTTTTCTGTGCTGAATGTGTCACCACAAAAAGCCCTGCAGGTCTACCAAGCACTGTGAAAGTGGGCCTTCTTGAAGCCTCATTATCACAGAACTGTTCATGGTGGTTGTGAGCACAAGGCTCATAGGTGGGTCACATCAGGTATCATTCGACTGGACAAGGAGTGGCTAGTCACCAGTGGCCTCCCTGTCAGTCCTCCTCTTCTGTAATGGCCTGCTCCTCAATAAACTCAATTCATGGTTGCTCTACAGTGCAGAGGGGTTGTAGAGGACAGGTGAAATTTGAATACGAAACCTGCGCCCCCTCCTACGTGTCTGTCTATCTGCAGGTATACAATGAACAATAAGCATCATTCTTTCTCTGCAGTCTGGTATTTTGAACAAGGTCCAGGCTGAGCTGTTTTTTTCTTTTCCTTTGGCTCATTAAGTCCTCTTTCCCAAAAGAGGTACTGTGTCATCTTCCAAGTCTGTAAATTTATGATTTAACTTTTGGCTAGCCCTTTAATACCCCCTGGATGTTCTAATTTAATTTGTGATTTGTTTGGTAGTGGTTTTTTTTAATCATTTATTTAAAAACAGCCTTCCCCAGTTGAAGTAATTATATTATGGCTGACTGTTCCCAAGACCGTTTTATTCAAAGATGAAATCACTGGCCACAAGCCCAGTTGGCAGGCTTTTTTGACAGTCAGCCACAGTCAAACTTGTTCCCCTGCTCCTTCAGAGAGTGGTGACAAGTTTTTTTCTGTCAAAAAGTTTAGAGAGCAGCTAAATAAAATTCTCAAACTGCTAAAACAATCTAGTCTTCATTTCCATTAATGTTGCATTTCAAACACATATTAATAAAGTATAAATGAATAACTACTTTCATCTCAGCTCTCAGCATGTAACAGCTCCTGCCTGACGCTCCTCCAGTTCTCACAACTCCTGTATTCTGGCTGGGCCGCTGGCTAGCCTGATGAAACTATTGCTCACTCATTTGTCAGTCTTAAATAATACTGCAGTTCACTTATACACTATACAGACAAAAGTATTGGGATGGGGCTGACCTCGGCCCTTACTCCAGTGAAGGGAAATCTTAATGCTTCAGCAAACCAAGACATTTTGGACAATGCTATGCCTCCAGCTTTGTGGCAACAGTTTGGGAAAGGTCCTTTTCTGATCCTGCATGACTGTGTCCCAGTGCACAAAGCAAAGTCCATAAAGACATAGCTGGATGAGTTTGGTGTGGAAGAACTTGACTGATCCACACAGAGTCCTGACCTCAACTCCATCAAACACCTTTGGGGTTAACTGGAATGGAGATTGTGCCTATGTTGGGGTTAATGGTCAGGTTGTCCAATACTTTTGTCTTTATGATGTATTTTCATACAGTAGTATGTGGCTGTGTTTGCATTTTACTTGGAAGCTAGGAAGCTTGGCTAACATGCATAGAATAGACAGCTTTACAGCTAATAATAATAGAGAGTTGAATTCAGTGTAACCAGTTTGCAAACATGAGCACTGATTCAAATTACATATCACTCACTCTTAGGAATGCACTGATTTAACAGCCAAGCATTGCTATCAATTGCTATTCGCCTTGTTGACTGCCATCAGCCCATCTGTTAAGATGGCTTTCACTGATAACAGTGGCTGATGTTCATCTGTGGTGTCCCATCTGTGTTGCACTGGCACTCTTATGAGGTACTGACTCATGACATCTCTGCCATCAGGCTGTGAAATCTAAAAATTAAAAATTATAGATTAAAATTATTGAGTAGGTGGATGTATTGCAGGCAAAAAGAAGATACATAAAGAATATATGCTATTAGAAAAAATCTTTTTCATGTGAAAGAAGATTGTATCAAAGGTTGTTTCATAAATATGTGTGATCTGGGGTAGGGTTGAATGACTTTAAAACAGTTCACTTATTCTTCTTAGCTGCCTCTCTTTCAAAACTCATAGCAACAGGTGCTGTGACCTTAGTTATCTTGTTATATTGTTTGTCTTAGGAAAAAATTGTGGTCATGGTTAAAACAAACAAATGTTTATTGCTGGTAGGAAACAGAGAAGTGGAAAGCATCTCTGACCTCTGTCTGATGTTTTGTGACGAATCCATCCCCCTAATCTCCTCTTACTGTGGACTTTATGGCTCTGTATAAGCGTCTGACAGAACCCAATCATAATTGCTACAGCCACATGTCAAACTGGGACATTTTGTTCAATAATACTGCATTTTTTTCTTTGCATTCTTTTGTTTGTCAGTTTTTCAGGTGTGTCTGAAATATGTACTGTACACTTTTTAGTCCGCTGAGGGTGGTGCATGTTACCAGAACTGTATTTGTTCTGTTTCTGTCTCTCCTCAAGAGAAGGTGAGAAGGTGAAGTGGGAGCTTTTGCTATCATGAGATCAGGATGTGATGCTGTGGCTGTTTCAGGTGGACACTGAGCTGGTATGCTTGTATGAAGTATTTTCCCCCTCAGAGAGAGGCAGTGTAGCCCACTTAGCTATAAACCGGGAGTGCTTCTCTGAAGTTTCGAAGAACAGATTTATCTGCAACTAAGTCAACTTTACAAGTGACGAGTGAGAAATCAATCCTCATGAATACACGTGACACATCCAGCTAATAAAATTGTCCCTGCTTTTACCAGTTTTATTTTTTTATTACCAGTACCACATTTTGGCAACCCTGACAGCTGGACCATGGTGACTAATGACATATATCTATGAGAGAAGTATTAAGGCGTTCGTGTGAACACCCAAACAATGAACAGGCAATGAAAAGGATATTAGTTCTTCCAAAGTATACACTCTGTTCTGTGAAATTTGAAAGTACAAGCTGGTGGCATATAAACATTTAAATGGGGATGACTTACATTATAATATTTGGCCGTATAAAGCATGTGTTCATAAATCAAACCTCACAGTGGCGAGGCCCAATCAAAGGCCTCAGCATGTATCCAAATGCAGACTTTGCCTGCTGTCATCAGTCCTGCCCAGTTCCTGTGGTGATGTTTCATACCTGATAGACCAGGAATACCTCTGAGTGAACAACCTGTCTTTGTTCCTGTGGAGTAACTGCAGGATTAAGAACCCAGGGTTGGATGGGGGATGGGCTGCAGGTAAAGTCTGCCCTTTCTACCTGTGAATGAACAAATGAACAGTCAAAGGCTAGAAATGTTTATTTTAGATAAGGCACACCTCGTTAAGTGTCTCAGTGGCTTTATAACTTATGATTTTGTGTAAAAAAAAAAAAAAAATGCTGCCCTGAGATTTGATGTGTAGCAAGTTTTGGAATCTGTGTTCTGGTCTGGCTTTGGCTGCTTTTCCTACAAAAAAGTTTCAGCATTATGCAGAGGAGAACAAAATGAGTTGCTACGATCCAACAAGTGACTTGTCAACAGTAATTTGATCCTCTGTTCAATTCTTTCTGCTTGAGGCTGCATTACACTTCACTCCTTCATTCTTTGTGCCATACCATTCTCACCTCAACGCAAACATCTGCTTGAACACACAACTTAAGCAAACAAATAATCACCCTTTTACAAAAATGAGATGCAAGGGTTTCTTACAGCTGTTTCACTTGTAAACACCACGTTATACTTTACGTCTGATGCATTCATTTTAATTCATATGCATAATATGAGCCTGCTACAGAAACATCACACTTGCATACTGACATGGTGAGAAAAAGAACACAAACTCTGCAGTGGTTTAATCCTTTCTCTTATTCACTGTAAGCCAGTTGCTCAGTCGTCCTGATAGATTTCGACCTCATGTTTTCATTAGCATGAAAAGCCAGCTTTATAACCGATGGCCAATGAAAAAACTGTCCATGGAGCACAGTTCTGGAAGCATAATGGAGGCCTTGTCTGTGCAGATGGCCACTGGTTCCAACCAACACCTCACTACATGAGGTAATTGCCTGGAATAACAGAGAGCACTATATGTGATAACTTTTCTCACATACTCCCTGCTTGGCTGCTGAACAATAAGAGACCTGTACAAGAAAAATGATATGCTTTCATAAATACATGTTATATAAAGTGTAATGTGTTTTCATTCATTTAAAAGAATCTGTGCTGTATGATATGATATGATGTGCATAAACTATTATAGTCTACTATGAGTCCTTCTTACAGCTGTTTGTTGAGTGAGTATGGGTAGTTATAATGCACTATAAGTCCCAGCAGTCAACCTCTATTTTATAACTAGTCAAGAACATCCATAAGGCACATCTGTAATGTTTTATGACTGATGATATAGTGCATCAAAAGCATTATGTGTGTTTGTGAGTGTAGTAATAAATCATTATGAATGCATTATAATAAACTATGAATGCTTCATAATGTATTGCAGCTGTGGTCTTCATAGGAAGTGTTACTGTTATAACAATATGGGCTTGACATTATGCTTTAGACATTTTTATCACCTTTCATGCAGAAGTGGTAGAGTGATTATCAATATTTGTTAGAGGCTACTTCCCTTTTTGTAACTTGATCTTTGTGTGATGCTACATATATGCGTGTTTAATTCATATATATTAAACATGCATACATATATACATATTTAATGCATATGTGTAGGCTAACACAAACTATTTTAATTCCTAATGTGTCTATAGCCTAATACACACAGGGAGTGTAAGCTAGGACTGATCTGATGTCTGACTCAAGTCAACAACACTGTCCTGTTTCAACTGAGTTTAGTCTGTGTATAGGCATATCCACCATGGAGCACAGGGAGTGTTTGTGGTATAAAAAAGAACCACATGGGGACAAAGCAGATTATGATACAAGTCACAGTCACAATGTAATGTTTAAATTCCTTTGTTGTTAAAGAAAGTTATTACAACTTGATATTACATTTTAATTTAGTCAGTTACCCAAATGTGTAGCACTAGGCAAGCACATTTGTGCAATTCACAATGTAATGCCAGGTAAAGTGCAAAGAGTTAGAGATTGTGACAACCACTCCTTGGTACCCATTGTACATTTCTGTTCAACTATTAGAGCGAAAGATAACACTTATCATCTTTGAAACTGAGACTTTGTTTTACTGAGGCACTCTGGGGATTAATGGATTGCTTTTTAATTAGATTAATCAGACGGTTGACATTTTGCTTGACCTTTGATTTGACAAGTTATGGTCCACGTATTACAATGATAGCAGAAATAGTGTTGGCCAGAAGTTTTGTAGCTAACAGAGTGGGTGTAGAATCCAAGTAGTAAGACTGCTGTTCAGAACACAGGTAAGTGAGATTGTCATACTGATTGGGGGAGATAGAAGGAGAGAGCATAAACCAAGCCACTGGACTGTTGTTCTTATTGTTGGTACTCCACACCTCTCACAACAGATGGCTCTTCATCAGGAGGGCTTTTCCCAACATTGTGTTATTGAGAAATGTGTACATGACACAAATTACATACAGAAAAGCATTCATGTTCATTATAATTATTTGTTATTGTGCAACACCGATACTGGAGAAGTTGATTCTTCTATTACAGAGGTGCCTGTTGCAGAGCTACAGGCAGAACCAAGTTTGAGGGGACAGTGCCATCTATTGGGACTGAATACATGAATACTCACACTGCTAACTTGCAAAGGAGGAAAGTGTCACATTAAGAAAAGCATCTCATTTATATCCTTTAATTTTCAAACAAAAAAATAAAACTTCAAATTCAACTTTTTACTGAATATATCAATGACATTTATACTGAAATATAATGATATGCATAAATGTGAGGATCATGTTTATGCATAGATCATGTTCAAACAAATATTTGAATGGGTAAATTATAAGTAATAGTTTACATGGATAAAAATCACTATATTGATACCATATAAATATGACTCGCTCACAGTTAGTGAGTAATGGCAGTCTAAGGTGGACACACACACAACAAATGGCTACTGAATTACAAGTGTTGGACAACACAGTGAACTGACAAACAAAGGCAAAATGGCACAAATAAATAACCGAGAGACACAAGAGAGACACACTATTGTTATTTCTGCTACAGTTTCTATGGTGTTTGGTTTCAGTCATTTAAGTGAACTGACCCTGAAAAAGGGCCAGTATGGTTGTGCCAAATGCATGATGCCGTCAGGCTTATCAGCACCTCATCCACAGAATGAACATCCATCACCTTCAAACTCTGTATAGAATTAGTTAATTGAAGTTGATTGATGTGAACTATTTAAATCTCTAAGTTACGATTTGAGAAGATTTTGAGAGGGTTGATTTGTAGTGATTAAAGAAATTTTTTTAAATTTGTAATCTGCTTTCATTTTCTCCAGCTGTTAGCCAGGAGTCACGCTTGTGGTACACATTAGTGACAGTAAGTTTTCCCACTTGAAGTGAGTGGCATGGTGGTGCAGTGGTTAGCACTATCACCACACAGCATGATGGTTCCGGGTTCGAGTCCAGGTGCGGAGTCTGGATGTTTTCCTTGTGTCTGTGTGGGTTTTCTCCAAGTACTCCAGTTTCCTCCCACAGTCCCAAAAACATGCACATTAGGTTAATTGGCTACTCTACATTTGGTGTGAGTGTGTGTGACTGTCTTGTCTTTGTGTGTCGGCTTTGCAAGTGACTGGCGACCAGTCCAGGGTGAACCCGCCATCCGTCCATAGTCAGCTGGGATAGGCCCCAGCCCACCATGACCCTGACAGATAAAGTAGTATAGAAAATAAATGAATGGATTATTTCACCTGATGGTTATTGAGATGCTTGAAGAGATAAGGGGGCCCAGCTTGTCAGTAAAAAGCTAGAGAAAAGTGAGAATAATTTTGTGTAACAGAAATAAATTACTTGTCGGTCCACATTCAGTTATCTACTTTTGTACTTTTCTTCAGATTGGTGCTTAGTTCACTGTGAAACTTCAGTTCTACAGGATGCAGGTTGTACTTCCTGAACATCCATGACTCACTGCAATAAAACCCCGGATATGGTTTTATTGGGTTGAGACCTTTATTTGGGAAGGGTTCAGTATGGCTTGCTTTCATCCCCTCCCGTACCAACTACATATTTTCCATACACCCTAAAGAAGTAAATTTTGTAGAAGTTACATTTTTGTTGTCTGTTTAAGACACAGGCCATAACTATAAACATACATTCACCAGTGTAAACCCACTGACACCCATGCACTCCTACATACTGTTGGGTCAGCTATCACCTCAGGCACACCTTCAGGGGCATCATCAAACCCCAGATGTGGCTAAGGAGCTGATCACAGGGTTTGAGATTTCATCCCCAGCTCCTCCTGTCCACATGTCAAAGCTCTGGGTAACTGCACAAATGCAACCATGTATTGATTCATTAATCGGAATTCAATAGCATCATCCCAGAGGTCCTCAAGGCTGAATTCGCCTATCTCACTGTGCCAGTTCCCACGTCAGTGAATCACATGTTTCAGACAGGAGGCAGCAGGTGATGCTGAGGAAAATTATATCCAGCACTTGCACAGTCACCACTGACATCCCCCCAGGGAATGTGAACTCTCCACACTGCCTCTCTCCCTCTACAGCAAAGACTGCATGACATGAAACCTGTCTCTTAAACTCCTGAAGTTTGCAGATGACACACTGACAGCCTGGCTCATCTGGTTTATAAGTTTGCACGTAGACCAGAGGTTGAACAGCTGGTTCGCTGGTGCAGTCTGAACAACCTGGAGCTGAACACACTCCAAACTGTGGAGGTGAACACCAGAAACTAAAGTGGGTCTCCTACATAGAGACAACCATCAAAATGGTCCGGTAAGTTCAACATGCCTCAAGAGCTGCTGATCCAGTTCTACGCTGCAATCATCCAGTCTGTTCTCTGCTCATCCATCACTAACTGGTTTGGATCAGCCACCAAGCAGCGCAGGAACAGACTACAGCACACAGTCTGGACTGCAGAGAAATTCACTGGTGCCAACCTGCCCTCCGTTCAGGACATGTCCAGAGATGTATGAAAGCAGATCCACCCAACTTTTCTCCTCTGGTAGTCGCTAGAGAGCAACCAGACATAGGAGCAGTCTCCTCCCACACACCATCACTGCAATAATCAGTTAACATCAGCTACAGTGTCAGAAACAATCCCTGTGCAAAAACACTGTGACACTAAATATCCACTTATTTATACATTATGCATTTTATATTTTAAATTTGCACTGTTTTTTTAAACAAGAGACGCATCTGATTTGTGTACACTCTCAAGTATTCATGCATGTAAGTTTGACATTCCATATTTCTGCTTTACAGTTATAGTTACTTGTCATCTGGCATATCAAAATTTTATATACAGATCATTGTTTTAAATATGATGCACTGTTCAATTCAATTCAATTTTATTTAAAGTGCCAATTCATAACAGAGTTATCTCAAGACACTTTACAGGTGTGTAAACAACACATTAAAAAAAAGAAGAGAATCGGAGAAAAACAGGTCCCAGGGAAAAACCCCACACTGAGTAAGCATATGGCGACAGTGGCGAGGAAAAACTTCCTTTTAACAGGCAGAAACCTCGAGCAGAACCAGACCCAGTGTAGACGGCCTTCTGCTGCAACCGCCTGGGAGGGAGAGGGGGGAGAGGAGAGACGGGGAGATGGAGAGAGACAGGAGAGGGGGAGATAGAAAGAAAAAGGAGAGAGAGAGAGACAAGGTGGATAGAGAGAACAGTGCAGAGCAGGAGCAGCAGGATCCAGGCAGGGCCATGGAGAGGGTTCTGGATCCAGCAGCACTATCAGTGCAGTAGGCAGGGCCATAGAGGGCTCAGGATCCAGCAGCAGTACCAGGCCTCAGGAGGGCGGGGTAGGAGATTCTGGATCCAGCAACATGCTCCGGAAGTGCTAAGGAAAGATGGAGCACAAGAGCCCTGGGGAAGAGGGCGAGTTAGTGCTGTATGATGGGACATGATGAGTGAGTCCCACTGCTCTGAAAGCTCGGTGTCTAAGGATCTCCCCCAGCAATCTAAACCTATAGGGGTCAGTCCAGGCAGAGCCTGAACAGTCCTAACTATAGGCTTTGTCAAAAAGGAGGGTTTTAAGTCTACTCTTAAACATAGAGAGGATGTCTGCCGTCCGAACTGAGGCTGGTAATTGGTTCCACAGAAGAGGAGCTTGATAACTGAAGGCCCTGGCTCCATATTTACATTTGGAGATTCGTGGTATTACCAGTAAGTTTGAATCTAAGGAAAGCAGCACCCTAGAGGGCTGATGTGGTTCAATAAGATCAAGACTTAATTGCAGTGTGACAGACTTAACTGCAGAATATTAACAATATTGGCTAGACTCCCACTAAAATTCAAAATTCTTATTACAATTGTAATACTGGAGACATTTTGCTGCATTATCATTACTTTTACTTTGATACTGAAGCTACATTTTCCCAGTAATACTTTTGCATATTTATATTAAGATCCCCTCCACCATGTATCATGGCATAAAAATTTCTAATTATAACATTAAAAGGACATCTTAGGACAATAGGACATCTATTCCTTCCTCCTCAGCGAAAAACACAGAATATCTGAATATGCAAATCATTTTCGCCTTGCAAACTTAACTGGACAAAAGATGTCTCCTACTTCACTGTAAAGTCCACTCTCAGTGTTTGTCAAATGGAGGTTTACAGTGTCCACATCACACCTGTGTTTGCCTAATAATAATAATGAATACCTCAATTAACAAAAAATCCTTGCACGTTTGTATGTAAAGATTTTTTTTACACTTATAAAATAACACTAAAAAGAAAAAGAAAATGCAATGAAATGTCTACACTGAATGAAATATCAAAACACAGACATTATGTCTATTTATGACTGCACCATTCCATCAAAAGGAAATATTATCGATGTTTATATGTTTATATTCCACTGTAAAATCTTCATCTGGTTATGTTTTCGTAAAATAAAGTTCTGAGTTAGAAAAATACTTTGTGCACACCGCATGGGTTTGCTAATGGTTATCAACATTTACCACCTAAAAACTTATCAAACTTTTCTGATGGTGAATGATAAAATCACTGTTGCAAAAGTTAACCTCAGTAATTTTAGGGTTTAGGATCGATAATAGTTTAGTTATATAAGACAGCTGCACAGGATTGGTGGCCTGAGCCGAGCATGCGCAGAGCGTCGCACCTAACAACATAATAAAGCGTAAACGTGTTTACAGAATTTAAATTGAACAGTGAGAGTTTTCAAGGCAACTACAGGCTTCCCGTGAAGAGTACAGGTGAGTCCGTGTGTCTTCCTGCTGCTTCCCGGGGCTCGGCTCTGTGTATGCGTGTGCTGCGTGTCAGTGGGTATTTTCTCTGTGCGCTTATGGAATTAGGAGGCAGAGACGAGGACGGCCGCGGCATCTGCTGGAGTGGAAGGCAAGCAGGTATTAAAAATAAGACTGTCCCGAGCACACTCGGTGCCTGCAGCCCGAACAGCGAACACTTGAAGTGACCGCTGCTGCACCTTGCTAGCTGGAGGCGATGCGCTAAATTCAATTATGCAGTTTTTATTGGGAACAAAATGTTCTGAATCCAAACAGACTGAAGCTGCTGTTTAATACTTTTCCACAGTTCCTTAAAAAGCTACACAGAGCTGTCTGTAATCGTCAATTTCGCAAGAATAGCACTTATTTATTTCTCAAGTAACTGGCGAAGATTTGTTGCGTAGTAATTTTATTTGCGCGATTTTGGATTCTTTCACACCCTGAGACTTCCAACTTGTTGAATCATCATTAATTGCAACTTTCCCACTACTAAAAAAAGGGAAGATACTTGAAAAGGTTGAATGTGCGAGTGTGCAGTCTGTTGGAAAGTTGTTTTTACTGTCCTGCCCGCTGCCGCTGTTGGGACACACTCGGAGTCTTCATCACTGGCAGCGTGGCTGCAGAGCACACGCCCCCCAGTCCCCTCTCTCTCTCTCTCACACACACACACACACACACACCCTCCGTCCCGTTTCCAACCACCGTGACATTGGAACTCTTTGTTCCCTTTTACTTTACCACCAGACAATCACACTGTATTTATTCTCAATAGTTTAGTACACATGTCTTTCTGTTCAGGCGCTTGCTGGACAGTTTTTTTCGCTAATGAACAAAGAAGTGCGCACTCAGGGTTATGTGCAGCAGAGCTTGTTACTTCTCTTTTAGTGGCTGTGTGTTCAGTGTTAACGACCCTGTTTTCAGACAGTTACACAAAAGTCTTTAATCTCATGTGATTATTAGGTTTGAATATTTGCAAAGTTCATATTAACTGAAAGAACAAGGAGCTACGCAGTGTGTCCACTCACATCCTAAGTAACCTTTTTATTGGAACATAATGTACCAAAAGTCAGTGCTTGAAATAATCTGTGTCTTTATGTCCTTCTGTGTGTGCCAAAGACAAAACAACTCATCAGGAACTTTAAGAATGTCTGCCTCAATTTTTTCATAGCACTTCTATTAACTTCTGTGTTGTTTCCCAGTGGAAAGTCTCAGTTGTAAGATGCAACCATAGTAAGCGGAGTCACATTATGGAAAAATCATCTCATTCTATCCTGTATATTTATACCCTTTAAGATAAATTTGTTATATTAGTGAAATTAACCCCTCCCCTTTTTATAAGCTTTATATCACCCTTCATAAGTGCAGTAAAGACTTAAACCCCTTCCATCATTAAGGGGATAACTTTTCTCTTGACATTTTTAAAGTGAGCAGCTGTGTGTAATATTTGTAGTTCAATATGCATCATAATGAGCCTACTGAGCTTCTAACCTCAAATGAGTTGATTGATTTCAGACACATTTGGGTGCGGTTAATGGCAAAAATCCTCTTAAATCTCTTGTGCGTGCCGCGTAAGAACGAATCTGTGCATGGTAAGTGGCAAGGTGTCCTACATAGAGCTGTTTAAGAGAAAGCAAGAGTGAACTGTAGGCTTTATAGATGCATGTGTGGCTTGCACTACTCCATTCGCCCGAGGGGGCATTGGGCCTGCTTTCATCAGAGCTATGCATGCATCTGCACACAAACACGCAGTCAACTGCCAGGTTTGTTTTCTCTCCCTCTCTCACCCGCACAAAAGACAGACTGGACTTTCTGCTCTGCTGGTGATGCTCAGTGACAGTGTGTTTGTGGGTGTCAGGGGGAGACATAGTGGAATAGTGGACAATTAGTATATATAATTGATGTGTGTCTGTACATGTAGCCTTCATTAAATAAATTCTATCACTGTCATCATCAACATCAACATCTCCAAAATGAATGAATCACATCTAAACCCCATAAAGGACCCCCCTTGCAGCTGATTTGATATTGCTGACCCAAAAATGGTCAAATTTTCAATGCCGTGGGATTAAAACTGTCCCTAGATGTTCTAGATCTAGCGATTACAAACCTGATGCAAAATTCCCTGCATAAAATGGCAGCACAGTTTTACAGTGTTCCATACAGCCAAGCATTTCACCATGTCAACAACACATTATTTGCCTAACACAGCACTTGAAGTTTATTTCTGCTCCTCTGTACAGAAACACCTGTCCACTGAGTGAAAGTGCTTTTTATGTGAGTGAGCAAAAAAAAAAAAAAAGTCACATGCCCTGGACCAACATGGGTACCTACATGCACTTTTCGCTCTAAAAATTTCCTCCTACATGTACAGTGATAATATAAGAATAATTAGTTTAATAACCATGGGACATTTATGAATGAATTTTTGTTTACTGGCCACAGCATGCTAGCTGCTTCTGCCATGCAGTCTTTCAAAAATTCACCATCAGAGGAAAGCTTGTTCCATTTTGTGAGCTTGTATGACAACATGCGGCTAGCTTTGGTTGTCATTTCTTGGATGGTCGACTGCTTTATAATATAATATTCCTTCAGGCTGTTAATCAGAAGTTCAAAGCTTTTTCTTGTCTTTTCCGTGATGATTTAGTATGCTTGGTTGAAAATTGTCTCTTGATGTTGAGATTAAGTGACACAACAATACAGACTCACTGCTGCCTTTTGTTTATTTTTGGTTGGACTGCTTGATTATTCTTTGAGAACGAGATGGTCAACAGGCTGGATAGTTTGCCCATGTGTGATATAAATACATGCAGCTGGTTCCGTGTGTTTTTAATGAGCTCAAAGACAAGGCCCTCGTTCAATACAGTATGTCCTACAAGCTGCTCTAGATTAAATTATTTATCAGTAAGAATTACCCATTCATCTCAGAGGAAGACTACTTCTGTCCATTCAGTGTGTATTTAAACGTGTACTAAGAAATTGTACTTGGCAGAGGAAAACCGAACACAGGCGTGTAGTGTGTGATGGATTTATGGATGGATCTGTGGCATTCAAACTCCCTGCCCCAAGGGAGTGGTTAGCTCTGACACACACACTCACAAATGCACGCACATATAGCACAAACTGGACTCTCTGCTTGGCTGATAATGCTCATGACAATGTGTGAGTGTGCTGGGAAGCATAATGTGTTGGGGATGGGTGCTGCTTCCAGTTAGACACCATACCTCACTGTAGCTGGTCAGAGTTTTCGTCAGAGTTTTTGTGAAATGGGTACAGACTTTCAAAGGACCTCCTCAAGGAAAATGTGCTGTTAAGTCCCACAGTTATAGTATAAAATCGATGAATGTACATGAGCTTCTGTGCTAACATGATATTTGTAAAGGGAAGTTAAATTTGACACTAAAGTGTCGTGTAACAGGGAATAATGGGTTAATTTGAGTAGGAAGAGAAAGAGCCACAAAAAGAAAACACTCTCTGGCCCCCAGGTTGTTTTGATGTTGCTGGCTTAAATGTGTAGGCATTGACTTCCCCTCTGGGGATAGTTAACATGCTGTGGAAACTGGTCCTGCAGGTAGCTCACACTAAATCATCAAATCTTTATTACTGTGTTTATCATGTGTGAGCTGTGTCATTGTTGTGCTGGCTGGTGTGTGCGTATTTTGTCTTTTGAAGTTGTGTTAGGCTGGAGATTTGTTTCAGCACAACTTAAAATCCAATGGAAATTCCCATTCTGTGCCACCGTCGTACATAAACCCAATGTTTAACTCAAAATAATAAACATGTGTTCAATGCTCAAGGATCTTCCATGGTTCCATGGCTAAAACACCGTATTGACCAGACCTTGGAGATTCAGCTTGGTTGACAGTGTTGATCAAATGGTGTTACTTGCTATGCATTTCTTTCCGAGTTTCAGTTAATGAAAATTGGTGCAGCTCCACATTTCCTGGAAGATTTTAATATTCTGAACAAATTGGAGACATTCTGGTTGAATATTGTAAACAATTTACAGAAACTGCTGTAAATTGTCAACCCATGTCTTGTCTTTGACAACCTGGGTCTGAGATTTAACAATCAACTTGTCTTTCGTGTGTCATTTTTTTGTGCTACTTGCTGGAGTGTGACTGTGGGGTCATTTGGGTTTATTCTCCTCAAACAGCCAGAATACCTTACTGCATCACAGCCTACTAGCCATATGTTACCAGACAGGGTACCACTTGAAAATTTTGATGCTTGTGCCGACATCGCACTCCTCCTGACCAACCGGTATGAGCCACTGGTGCAGTGACAAGGGCGTGATCCCTCACTGGCTTCCCACACAGCCACTGGAGGCAACACAACCATGTGTGCATGCAGTCAATTAGAAATGCTGTATTGGGCAAATTCTTTGGATTAGTTTTCACCTCATGAAAAGCTGAAACGGCTCACATTCTGCAGGCATGTTCAAATATGCTTGCAATGTAGAAGAGTGAAATTTCTAGCTGAGAGGGCTCCATTTCTGTACAGGAAGACTGAGCAAAACATGGAGTGTGGGTTTAAAGTCAGACCCTGTGGTCATGCATGTGTTTTTGTCAAGCTTGTGTGAGCAGACAGGTGTTAACACTTTCTAAATGAACATGTCTGTGAAGGGGGCTGTGTAGTGCATGTGTAGAAAATAATCTAGGACCTCCTGTTTGACCTTCCTCCACCTCACCCTGCAGTTGTTAACCCTGTTTTCTTCCTACTACAAATCAGCTAGTGTTACATAATTCTACACTAGTAGTAGGACTCTGTTGGTGAAGAAATCAGGATCCTGATCTAAAGTCTAACAAGTGAGAAATATATTTTAAACTTATTGATTTTGGATTTATTAAGTCACCTTAGACTCCAGATACATATCAACGATCAAAAATAAGATCAAGATAATTACTAACTGAATTATCTTGATCTTATTTTGCATGCAGAAGAGCTCTCAGGTTTGATTTTTGTAAAAACATTGCCTCGTAATTCTGTGCATAGCAGTGCAGGTGGTGACATTGCTGTTTCATGTACGTAGACCTTCACAACACCTGAACATGACACAGTCCCCTTTAAGTTCCTAAATGTCGGTTTTTTAAATCAGCCAATCTCAATCAGTGGGCCTTCAGAAGTTCTAGTGAGCCGTGGAGGCAGTGATACTCCCCAATGTTTAGAAAAGAAATGTTTATTTTTTTCAATACATGCTCAGAAATTCACATGGATACAATAACTTTAAATGCATAATTGCGATGACAGGTTCTATTTTTATCATCAGTAGCTAACATTTCTTCTGATGCAGTAGCACAATTTTTGAAACAACCAGTCAAGGTTGCTCCACAAAATCAAAATTAAAAGGCAAAAATTAAACTGAAACTTTTGGCACTTTGAATGCCCATACTCAGCCTCTCACTTATCACATTATTTATCAGAAATGAACCCAAAAGTCTCACTTAAAATGTATAATGCAGAATATGAATTTTGGTCACTACATCTGGCAGTAGCATCTTATATGGATGGCCCAGTTTTTTTAAATGGTCAAAAATTTTAAACAATTAGAAGTTGCCTGTAAGCTACACAAGACTGAAAACCTCCTATGATATTCACCTGCTTAAACCCTGCCCCAAACAGGTTATTTCTTAAAAACTATGGAATGACTTGTTGTTGCAAGTTGACTGGCAAATGTCAGGTCTTGTGCAGGCACATTGATTTTGGCCCAGCCTCGAACCAAACACGGCAAACAGCTGTAACCCTGTTTGAATCAATAGTAAGTCTCTGTGGATGTGTGCAGCTTAACCAATTGGAGATGACAGGCTTCATGTCAGGAAAGGGTGAATGTCACTGCAGTGCAGTGTGACTGTTTGTCAGAGTGTGGCAAGTAACTGGATCTTATGCTCACTAAAATGATTTTAAATAACTCATGTTCAATAAAGCAAGTCTGTTATTTACTGTCTCGGCTTTGTTTTTGTTTGTTTACATCAGCATGTTGCTACCTGTTGTGAGTCTCTTGTTTCAGTTTGCTCACAAAAGTCATAGTTAGACTCGTTTTAATTTGATTCAACTCAGAGGCAAGTGGTTTGACAGGTTAGCCATGTTAGCTTCAGGCGCTCATTCGCTGGCAGTAGGGGTGTTTTAAATGAAGCATTTCCCTCTAAAGATCGGATTGTTTGGGCACATGTGATGGACAATATTGTCCCTCAGAGTTGTCTTTCTACCACTTATACATACCTTAGTTGTGTTGATCCTAAAAGAGTACGAACAAGTTTGAGACAAGTCAGCCCGATAGCTCAGAGTGCTGGCTGTCAGCTGGATATTTAAACAAATTTTCAATACAGTACTTCCTGTTTTGAGTAATGTCATTTTTTTAAAAATACCTTGTTAGTTTCACCTGACGCTGTATCTTTTCAGTGTAGGAAGGATCTTGGTCTTAGTCATCTGCCTCTTAAGTTATTAGAGAACAAGCTGAGCTAAAGTTAGCAACAGCTTGGCTCCCAGTCCCTCCTGATGAGTCCGAGGATGAGCATTGTAGAGACAGTGGGTTTTATCTTGAAACTGCTTTATTTAGTGTTTTTACTGGTTTTAATTACCAGGTCTATTTTTTTTGGAGATGAGGAGACTTTTTTGGGTAATTCAGCTGTCTGAATAATGTATAAGACATGTCTCATTTGGTCATGGGAACACCTATGCACATTAGTGCATGTATTTATTTTAGGTCACAGGCTGTTCATAGTGCTGTATTTGTGTCCTGTCGCATGTATTTTGTCAATTTATTAAATCATCACTATGTACTGATAATATGTTATGTCTTTTTGAGACTTGTGACTCCAAACACATAGATATACACATCAGAAGCATCAAAGTGCTGCATAAACTTCTCTAAGTGACTGAAGTTTGATTTTCCCACATGGGTACTTGATGATGCAGACTGACAAATGCCAAAACAGTCCAACCTCTCAGACGGTGTAATGTCATGTATAGTCCTCTTGGTTATCTGCCCTGACTAATTATCAGTGTGATAGTCAGTATTTTTCTGATGATCTACACACTGGACATATTATGAATTTGAGTAATATGAATCTGCTTAGTAACTAGTAACTAAAATTATCAAATACATGTCGTACAATAATTACAGTATTTGGTGTGGATGTATATCAATTTCAACTATCAGTTATCAGTCTATTTGATTACTAATAATCTTCATTGGGCCTGGGGATTTGTTGTGGCAGGTGGATTAATCGGGCCACCACTGCCACATGTTAAGGTTTATCCCATATAGAAACAATGAAGTGAGTAGGTTAATGTCTGGTTTAGAAACATGCATATATCGATACTGTTAGTTTATCACTGCAATCAGTTTTGCAAGCGAGTTTTTAATTTTGCCGCTGTAAAGGCTGTTAAGGTAAACATCAGAATTCAAGGCTTCAGTGACAAAAGTGACAAAATTTGCAGTTATAAAATGACAGAAAGTGAATAAAGCCCCAGAATGATTGTCTTCATTTCTATGCTGAATATGTCATATAGAGTGTGTCTCCTTTCAGCAGCCCCATCTGGAAATGTAACTCATGCAATCATGAACTATAACTTACTGCTTGAGTCATTAATTGTTTCCTTCATCCTTCTTCTTTTGACTTGGTGGGGTGATCACGGTAACGGCTGACTGACGGTCTGAACACTAGTTCATCTCATTGTTCTGTGTTGTGCAGGAATGAAGTTCCCCGTGGATCTCCTGGCTGACGTTAGCCAGGCAGAGCTGGAACTGTCGGCCCACGGTTACATGAATGAACTCCTCTACAGCAACCCTGATTCTCCTGAACACCTTACTCTCTCTGACTCCACTCAGGTAAAACACACCACATGTGGATATCTGTCCTAGCTCGTTCCTGATTGGAGCAGAGAGCAGCTTGGAACTACTATTTGCATCTTACACGCTGACTGCTCAACACAACCAGACAGTTGCGTTATCCAAATTGTCACATTTGCCTGGCCTAATGGCTGACGTGTGACTGAACAAATGAACCTTATTGCTACACTCTACGCAAGATCAATGAATGAGTTTGGACCACCGTATGATGTTTGTGATTTTAGATTGTGGCACAGAGAAGAACTGCAACTGCACCTAATGCAATGTTAAATCAACTTCTGTGTGTATGTAGCTATATTTTGAGACTTCTAAAGTTTGTATGTTTGTGTGTTAAGTATTAATAGCTGAATGTGAAGTCAAGCCTCTCTGTCTTGTAGCATGTGTTTAGAGTAGCCCAAGGGGAGACATAGAAAGGAGCTGATGCTTGCATAAGTAGAATGTACTGAAGACTAGTTTACGTTATTGTTGTCCTCTGGGCATGTGTAAGATGTCAGTAAGACTTGCTGACATTACAACAGGACTAATGCTCATTTATTGTGCACCATGGGTATCAGTAAAACAACGTTAATTTGTAACAAAGGTTTGTGGTAGGCTACGTAAATCAGCCCAATGTCAATTCATCGTTTTTCAAACTGCTGTGATTTTACAGATGACTGCAAGGTAAAAGTAAATATCTGAGCAAAAATCAGCAAAGTCATTTACTTTTGTCCATTTATGCACAGACTGAATGGTAACTTCCAGTTGATAATGACTGACATTCATCAGCAAATCAGATTGAAGAAGATTGTGTGTCCATGTGGTGGGAGAGAGTGCACACTTGTATAAATACTGAGGTTTATAATACAGAATACAATATGCCTCCATTTTTACACACACTGTTCACTCAGGCAGCACACAATGAAAGTTATATAGGATGATGCTGATCACTGTTTGTAGATAAAATAACTGTGTGTCACTGTGTGTTCCCAACATGATGCGCAATGTGTCTTTTTGATGTGTGGTGTATATGAAAACAAGAAACTTACAACGTATTTCAGTTGAAGGGGTGCCATTTGAAGGCTGGGAGCCACTGCAATACATTAAAACACTACCTCAAAGACATGGCCCTTTCACAGATATTGTTAGCAAAAACAGATTAGTATCTTGAGTATTAACGAAGTAAATCTCCAATTATTCATTCATAAATATGGCCCTTGGATGATGTACTTTAAATCAGAATCAATGCTGTAGTAATGTACGGCTGGACTCATGCCCCTTGTAATTGGTTGGTTGAGCATAAGTCAGGCTTTATTCTCCAGCGTGAGTCTTTGAATCAGTAGCAACATAACTAGGAGCTCATAGTAGGATTTTGCTGCATCTATCATCAGCCTAACCTCAGAGAATAAGATTTCAAGTATATCATTAATGTATCACGTGTGATCTCCAACCACATAATAAGATAACACATAACGCGTCAGAAGATGAGATTATCTTCTGTGTACTGAGCTGTGTGTCTGTCCTCAGGTCACCATAGACATTTCAAGTGTGGGCTTCATCCCTCTGTATGGATCCAGTGATAAACAGAGGATCCTGGCCCTCTTCTCTCCCGGTGACCCACTGACTGCTGTGGCTCTGTACCTGCTGGAGCGGTGGTGGACAGTGGATGACATTCTCAAGACAGCAGACCCTACTCGAGATGGAGTTGTGGAGGTATGAGTGCTGAAATCCAATCTCTCTTCTTATTCACTCTATTTAGAGAAATGTGCTGCAAACAATCAACGAACACTGAGTAGTATGACAAAAAGGTTTCTTTAAAGTGACTATTACTTGTGGAACAGTGTTGTACCAGTAGGAGTACACAGAACTGAACTGAACATCTTTGGGGTGTTGCCATTGTGGAACTGACTGCAGAGGTTCTTGCTGAGTTGAGCAGAGTGACATTTTTACAATGTAAAGGCTGTGTCCAGCTGAATATAGGTGCAGTACATAAAAGATGTCCTGGGCCCACCTGAGAATGGATGTTCATTAAACTCTGGCAATACCATTTAGTCACATCAAATGGGAAAGCACCTATTGCACACTCCATAAGTTGAACTGTGTCCTTGGCCAAATGTGTCGCATGAACATTATGTGGCATTATACACAGTACCAATCATGATGCTTTGAAATAGGTTTAAATCAGTGTTGGCATAAGTGTTACGTGGATGGTGATGATGCAGTCAGATGTGCAACTAATTAAGAAGTTGGAGAGATTCTCATGCAAAAAACAGATGTGCTAATAAAACCTCAGCCCTCACCAATCAGCAAACAAGCACTCCTTTGTCTGGATTCAGTTGTTTCATTTAGTGTGAAACTCAGGAAGACTTTGCAACTACACAAAATCCACAGTCATTTTGTGCAAAAACACAGTCTGAAGTTCACCTGAAGCTAATTTGAGGCTTAGTAATGTCACTGCAACAACAAAAGTTAAAACTGTAGTTAAATGCTTGACAGGACAGAGGTTTTTTTAGACAGCTCAAGAGTTATCAAGAGGAAGGTCTGCTTTACTCCTAACATTTTCTTTGTATGAACCTGGACAGTGTGTGTATGACCTAGAGGAGTGACCACAGCACTAAATCTTCAACCTGCACATGGCATGTGAGGACTGCATTTAGATAGATTTGGAAAACACAAGAAATGTGAGAGGGTGCTTGAAGGGTTACAAATTACATGTTTTTCTGTGTGTGTGTGTGTGTGTGTGTGTGTTCCTCAGGTGAAGGCAGTCGGAGAGAGAATAGTTTTATACATCCTTAATCGTGTCATCTATAGAGCCAAAGAGATGAGATCTGATGAGCTTCCCTTCCTCTGCCATGGAGAAAAAGATCATGCAAAAATCTTGTGGAATAATGGAGAGGCTGTTGGCTTCTACTCAATCAAAGTCCCAGGTAACGTATGTGATTTTGAATGTAGACTGGCTTCACTTGGAGACATTTCTCCAACGCTGGGTGCTTTTTGTAAATACATTTGCATCCATCACACCTAAGGACGGTACTACAAAGTGGTTTGAACCTACTCAGATTTCACCTGGGGTCATCAGGGAAAGTCATGGTTGATGAACTCTGATGACCTTACGTGGTGTTAAAGGGTCCTGAGACAGTGAAAAAGTGGGTCGTGCTTTGTATTTTTCTCTGTAGGAGTGCATGGTGATGATGTCAGGATATGAGAAATTTAAAGAAAGGTTAACAACCCAATCTAACGCAGTGGTGGCCAGCAAAGCCAGGGAGGCTTGCCAGTGCATGGCAGACACAGTGTTCTTGTTGTATGTTCTTTGGTTTGGACAATTATAGTTAAGGGAAAAAAAGATGATAATTTGAATATTGTCTGACATAGCAGTCATAAATTTACCAGAAAAAAGCAAAGAAACACATTTCTTCGCTTTACAAGGCTCAGTCAACCGTGTCACACCCAAGATGCCTGTGCTCGCTGTGTATTATGCCTGCAGTGGCTGATATGTAAGTGAAGATAATACTCAAAATATAACATTATAGAATGACAATATTATCATAAACATCCATGAATGGGCCTGTTTAAAAAGAAGCAATCTAATATCAGAGAATTTTCTTTTTTTTCTTGGCTTTTTAACCCTCCAGTCCTAATATGCTGTCATATTACAAACATGTAAAACTTATGTACCTTAAGTGGATACCAGGTACCTCGCTTCGAACTACAGCCAAGACACACCTCTTTCTTTTAGCCTTGTAATTAATTATTATAATGATAACATTCCACACTCTGGTTTGTTGTATGTATTTTATTTTTTTGTTTGTGCAGTGGTTTGTCTTAGGATTTTATCAAGATATTCTATGCTTTTATTAATTTACTCATTCCCTTATTAATTTCTATGATTTTTTTTTGTCAGTCTTGTGTTTTTTTTAATCTTCTTGTAAAGCATTCTTTTCAAGGTTGTTTTCAAATGTGTTCTGTAAATCAACTTGACTTATTTTTGTTTCCATTCCAGGCAGCTTATGTAATTCTTTTTTAACAAGACATTATCAGCTGCCAGTGATGGACTCCATATTTGTTAGAAAAGGTCAGCGTGGTAAAGGCTTTGGTCTCCAGATGCTGGAGAACTTTGTGCTCAGTTTCAAAGATGACTGGCTCGGCTTGAGATACCCCCTGTCAAAATCCATGTATAAAGGTACATTACACACCTCACTGATGTACAGTATCATTATACTTTCCCACAGTCAGCTGTGTCTGTAATGGTATTTCATATAAACAATAAATTAGGAAATTTAATGCACTTGTCTTTGTTCCTAGTGTGTGAGAAGTACTTGTGCAAGTACCCAGGAGACGCAGACCTGCTGTGGGAGGTAGAGGGCATAGGTGGGCCCAACCAGAGGACCAACATCTCCAGCAAGATCCAGGCTATGAGTCTGAGTGGTAATGTCATATAGATTGTATTTTCACTCATCTTAAATGTCAAATATTCCGTCTGATTATTTAAAGAATGCACAGCCAAATGCCAAATGTATACTTATTTAATCATTCAAATACTATCTTCCTCTGTTTCTCAGCAGTGTCCAAGAGTCTCTCATTCACAGAAGAGTCACTTGAGATTACTGACGTGACTGAAAATGATGTGGCGATGGAGACTATTACCACACAAATGAAAGAATCTCAATCTATGGAATGCACCGTTGAAATTGTGGTATATTATCTGAATGTCTTCCAACTTGAGAAACATTTATTTTAAGAAACAAATCATTTCTACAAGTAAAACTAATTTTATGATTTTGATTTGCAGGAGGAAATGACAGTACTGAGAACCACCAAAAGTGAGCATTTCATCATATTATATTTGCGCTCTAACATTTTTTTATGTAATAACATACATTGTAAAACTGTTACTGTTTCAGAGGCTGACGTGCCTTTTGCAACCCGGGGGAGGAGTGGTGGCTCAAAAGAAAGAAATCTGGGAGAGAAGATAAGAGAGGATAAGTCAGAAAAACTTATCAGGTCTGTATGAATTAAACCACATCTTTTGATTGCTAGTATTAGCATGATGATTACATCAAGCAAAAAGGTATTTCAGTCCTTACATGTCAGTAATGTTTTCAGCCAGATTTGGAAAAAAGTTTTTCTCTGCTTTTATTTACACATCTTGTGTGAAGAAAAGATGATGATTTGGGTTACTGGAAATAAAATATTACTGATGTAGCGTAGAGTAGGCCTGTCCTACCATACCATTTTTAGGGCTTTGAAGCTTCAGCAAGAAGTGGAACATTCAAAGCTTTGAGGTGTGGGTGTCTGCACATTTCTGTTAAATAGCGGATGGATTTTAATGCTATCAACCAATCAGACCAAGAGCCAAAATTTTGACTGTAGTACTGCAGATATGCACAACACATGCCCCCCACACACAGAATGAAATCTTAACAATTTACCATGACACACACACACACACACACACACACTTACACTTCTGCTCAGTTAAATGGTTAAATGTCACACATCCCTCACCATGAAACAGAAGACTGACAGAAATGGACTTGAGCTCATCCCAAGGTTGGAGGCCAGTCATTGTCAACACACACACTCTCACACACTGCTCAGCCAGATTCACGTGTCACACTGCAAGTCCTACCTACCAACACTAGAGGCCAGTTATTGTTCACTCTCTCTCTCTGTCACACACACACACACACACACACACACACACACCCTTTGCTCACCCAGTTATAAATGACAACACAGGACTTAGGAAAGTATCATGTAAATATAAAAATTTACAATAGCATTCAATAAATATAATATGTGACAAAACCTTTTCCTTTGTTGCTATAGGACTCAGTGGCACTTCTGGCATTCCTTGCCTTCAGTAATCCTCTCCATATCTGACTTGTATTCCATTGTGGCCACTCGAAGCAGTTCTTTCATGTGTTTCGGTCAGAACAGATTGATGCTTTGCTTTCATGAGTTTAAGGATATAAAACAAGGATTCACAGACATTTGTTGACCCTAACATTGAGGGCACCTTGAGTGTAGCCCATTTGACACCAGGGCATTTTTCCATTGGCACAGTTTTGCAAAACACAAGGTTTGTTGAGGTTTGTACTTAGATTATCTGAAAATGTTTCCAGCAATGTTCCCAGAAAAATCTGTAATTTCATTCATTCAACAGTGTGTTTCAGTTGGTTGCCTGTCACCATAACTTTCAGGAGAGTTTCAAAGAGTGAGGGAGGAAGTCAGAGAATGAGACTAATTGTAATGTTAATAAAACTTAAAAACAGACAACCTGGCTGAAATGATGATTCCACACTACTTATTACTTTGTTTTCTTGAGAGATCCTGGTAGAAACAACATACTGTGTGTTTAAGAGCAAAGTTACAGGTTGACAATGCAATGTTCTGCAGGGAAACCTTGGGTTCTGGCAACACCACCCACCTAAACATTGCAGACCAAATACCCCACCCCCCGCTTCCCACATTACAATGGCTCTTCCGTCAGCAGCAGCCTCGCCCCCAGTTGGACAATATAATCGGTCACATTTTGAGTACAGCTCAGATATGTCTTAAGGACCACAACAATGGCCTGTAGTCTCCCACATCCCAACTTGATCGAGAATCTGCAAGATGCACCTGAATAAGGTGAATGCACCCCCCACCTGGAGGCCCCACCCTCAATGCATAGGACCCAAAGGATCCAACATTCTGATCTCATGACCCCAAAATACTCCCAAAGGTTCTGTGTCCCTTCACCTAACAGGTCAGTGCCAATCATTGTGTCGTTTGTGTCAAAGAACATCCACATGATTGCCGGAGCCCAAGGTTTCCCTGCAGAACATTGTATTTTAAACATATGACGTGACATATATCACCTGTCAGTGGTTTTAATGTTGTGGCTGATTGGTGTAATACTGGGACTGATTAAGTGATATGGAATCTTTTAGAATTGAGGATATTGAAGCTGAAACCCCCAGTGATGACCATGTTACTGCACAACAGAAGACGGAAACGCATGATGTTACGGAAGTGGTGCAGACTGAGGTGTGTATATGCAAATTCTTGTTTGCAAATTTGTCTATATGAGTACAGAAACTAAACTGGTATTCCATTTTCTATGTTTGTTTTCAGGGTATGTTCAGTGTGGCTCCTGAAAACAAAGGAGAGGATGTAGGTACCTCACAAGACCTAGAAGAAGCTGATCTTACATCACCACATATGACTGAGGAGCCACAAGACGAAGATGATTGCACACAAGATGTGAGCAACACCTCCCATGACGCACAGATAACAGTTGAGAATATGGCATCAGAAATTGAGAGAGCAGAGGAAGAGTATCAGAAAGAAGACTGTGCAGCGCTGGTAGTCTCTGAAGAAGTTTTAGAGGCACACACGGAAGCAGATATTCTGAACAAAGTGATAGAGGGAACTCAAATCGAGATCATTGAAGAAAAGTTAAAAGAAACAGTTACACAACATAAGTTAAGTTTGTCATCACATGTAACATCAGAGGGTGGGGAATCTGGAAAAACAGAAAGAACTGTTGTAAAGGCCATAAAAACTGTACAGAGTGAAATACCCAGACGGAGATCACAACGGCATGGAAAGCCAGAGGAGAGGGAAACAGAGGAAACTATAACCAAAGATGGTAAGAGAGTTTTGAGAAGAAGAACTGTAATCACAAGCCCCACACCCAAACGTAAATATACACACAGCAAGAAAATATATGAAGAAATAGAGAAAGAGGTGGCAGAGGAGAATGAAGTTTCTACAACTGAAATAGTGGAAGAATTAGCTGTAACTGAGGGAGAAGAACTAGAAGAAATAGCCTCCATAAATGAGGATGTAGTTGGTATGGAAAAATTAAGAGAAGGAGGTAAGCAACAGCTTGAAGAGGGACAACTGACAAATGAGGAGCAGACAGAGAAACATGAGGCGCCTGGCATGGAAGACACAGTACCAAAGAGAAGTTCCACAGAGTTTTCAGATACTGCAGAGACTGCTGTTGATAAAATGGTAACGGATGAATCAGAGAAAGAACAGAAGGGTGAGGAGGTAGAAACATCAGTTATACAGGATAAAGAAGATGTGTCTGAAGATGGGATAGAGGAGCCCCCTGTTGTCCAGAGGCGAGCTCTGAGAGGCAGATATAAAGTCACTCCTAAACATAAGCCCACAAAACACAATAAAAGACATCAGAAACAAGGGGAAGAGAGCACAGATGAAGCTGACTTGGAAGCAGGAGGTTCTGCTATTGATATAAAAGCAGATGAATGTGCACCAGAAAAACAGATGGGGGATCACCAACAGGTAGAACAAGAGGACACTTTTGACAAAACTGAAAAAGAGCTATCAACCAAAGATTTACCTGTTGTGGAAGAAAGTAAAATTCAAGGAGCAGAGGAGGCGGCAGAGGATATACCTTCAACTGAGGTGAACGTGGAGGAGTGCAAGGAAGTCCAGGAAGACAAAGAGGCAGAGGCTGTATCTATGATGGAAGCAAATAAGGAGCCTGACACTGTTGCTTTGGCTTCAGAAATAATACCTGATAAAGTTCTAGATGAGATTTCCATGCCAGTAGCTGAAGAGCCTCAGAAAACAGATATCAGCTCTGAAATTCCAAAGCTCCAAGAAGCCACTGTTGTCTTAGTGGACCTAAAAACAACCGGACATGATCTAAGTTTGAAGGAGACAGAAGAAAGAGAATGTACTGCTCCAGATGAGGAACAGATGGAAGTTCCTAGTTGTATTGCAGAGGAACAAACATCAGTGCGAGAAATTCTGGTATTGAAAGAGGACAATGGAGAGAAACAGGATAACAGTAAAGAAAAATTTGTCGATGCAGCTGAAGAGGGAGATAGTGTTGAGAAAGAAGGGCTTGAAGACAGTTCTGATAAATACAAGGAAGAATCTGCTGATGGGGAAAAAAGTGAGGCAGATGAAACACCATTCATTGAAACAAGAGTTCTTAGAAGTGGCAGAAAGACAGTGAAAGCAAGCAACCAACAGCAAGAGGAAGACAAAATAGAAGAGGCCATTACTGAAAAAAGGGAAGCAGAATCAGGAACTGTTGAGGTAGAAGGAGAAATGGAAATTATGACAATCCCACTGGATGAGGAGTCTGCAGTTTTGGAGATAAGTGCAGATATAGATACAGACATTGCAGTTGCAGATGTTACGGAAGAGAATTGTTCACCAGCAGAGGTAGACAAGGAAATGAGCTTGGAAGAAGAAGAAGAAGAAGCACCAATTGTAACCAGAGCTCTGAGAAGTGGAACAAAGACAGCTGCAACTACACCGAGACACAAAACAATAAGAAGCGGAATGCAAGTGGATGAACAAGATACAGAAAACAGTGGAGAAGAACAACCAACAGTGACAACAAGAACACTGAGACAAGGGGAGATATCTGCCCCTGCCACACCTAAAGGCAAATCTGGAAGAACCCATAAACAAATCCAGGGAGAAGTGCTAAAGGGAACAAAGGAATCCAAAATTGTTGAGGAAACAAGAGAGGAAGAAGAGGCAGTTAAGGGAGCAGCTGAAGAAAAGACAGAAAAACAACAAGAGGGGCAAACTGAGGAGGAAATAGAACATGTTAAGGAGGAGGCTGTTTTTGAAAAAGAAAAAAAGTTAAAGACAGAAATAGATGTGGAGGAAGGGAAAGCTGTGACAGAGAAAGGACAAGATGTTGTTGAAGACCAGTCAGAAGCCATATATAAGACATTTGCAGAAAATGAGGTAGAAGTCTCAGGTGGAGAATGTGATGAAAGGAAGGCAGTCTTGGAGGGCGAGGAAGTGGAATTACCACCAGTTATGGTAACTAGATCTCTGCGAAGTGGTGGAAAGACAGCCAAAGCTCCTCCAATAAACAGATCCAGAAGAAGCAAAGAACTCCAGAAAGAGGAAGAAGGACCCAAGAAATCAGTTGAGGTAGCAGAGGTAGGGGAAGAAGAAAGGCTGCCATCAGTCAAAGAGACACCGACAGAAGGAGATGAGGGTATAGCCCCAGAGATGGATGAAACAGAGGTGGAGAATGAAGGACCTACTGCAGACGTGGAAAAAGGACCATCAATAGTAAGTGAAAAGGAGGAGATCACAGCAGGAGCAAAAGCAGATGATTTAGTACAAGGAGAAAGTGACATACCATTACCCAAACCTGCCACTAACTCAGCTATACTTACACCTGGGGAAGAGGAGAGAATGGCATCAGCAGAGGAGGAACAAAGTGAGAGAATGGTACCTGAGCTTTCTGATCTCCAAAGAGTGACTGTGGTTTTAGTGGACCTGAAAAAAACCCATCATGATGCACAGAGCTCCAAGGCTGCTGCTGAGGCAGAAGAGGAGCAGAGGGAAGAAGCAATGAAAGAGGAAGAAACAGTGGCAGAGAAGCATGTCCCTGATTCTCCTGTTGGAATAGAAAAAAATGAAAAGCTGGTGGAAGAGGAAGGATGTGGGGACAAAGTAGAAGATGCAGTTACAATACAAGATAGAGGGGAGGGGAGAGCTGATGAGACAGCTAAAGAAGATGAGGTTAAAAGTGTTGATGAGGAGGAGGAGGAACCTACAGTCACCGAAACCAGAACACAGAGAAGTAGGAAGCAAGCAGTCAAAGCCACACCAAGAGTTAAATTAGCGAAATGCAAACAGAAAAAGGGTGAAGCTGAAAAGGAGGACACTTTTGAAATTGGAGAAGAGAAACTCCAGCAAGGAGAGGAAAAGGGAGAAGAGGAATCTACAACAGTTGAGGAGAAAGAGGCAAAGGAAGAAGAGGAACAAGCTGAGGAACAACAACAGGTGGCTGATCAGGAGAAGGGAGAGAGACTTCAAGGAAAGGATGCAATTCAGCAAGCAGAAAATGCAGAACCAGAAGTGAGTGAAGAGAAAGTGGATACTCTTGCAGAAGAAACTGTCATACTGTCAGAGGAAGGACAGGCTGGCAGTACTGGGACAACTGCAGAAGAGGACACAGAGGCTCCCACTGAAGAAAGTGCTAATGAGGAAAAGATCTCGGACAATGTTGCTGAGGAAGCGGCAACAACAAAAGATACACTGGAGGAGGAACAGTCAACCTCTATATCTGAAGTGGCATTGCTGACTACAGAGGATGATAAGGCAGAAGATGTTTCAGAGGTGAAGGAAACACCAGTTATTGAAGCAAGACTTTTAAGAAGTGGCAAAAAGGCAGTGAGAGCCACAGCGAGAAGTAAAACCACAAAAACAGATGAGAAAGAAGACGAGGCAACTGGAGATGAACCAGCAGTAGAAACAAGATTTTTGAGGAAGGGAAGAAGATCTACTGCTGTCACACCTAGGGCGAAATCCAAAAGAGCCCACACACAGTATGAGACAGAGGAAGAGGGAGGCAACGAAACTACTCCAGCTGAAGAAATGCAAGGAGAGGAAATCAAAGAAGTGCCAGAAGAAGTTGCTGAAAAAGAGAAAGATGAAGATGAAGCTGCACGTGAGAAAGCAGAAAATACAGAGCAAGAAGTTGAGATGAAAAAAGTAGAACCTGTGGTAGAGGAATCAGTTACAGACCAAGAGGCAGTGGCAGAAAGCCAGTCTGCTGTTTCAGAGACATGTGCAAATGGACAGGAAGTGACTCCTATTGAAGAAAGTGCTGAGGAGGTAACTAATACAGGGGAGGAAAAAGTTACAAATGATGAAGAGGCACCAGCTGTTGAACCAAGAGTTCTTAGAAGAGGTGGGAAGACTGCAAAAGCCACACCAAGATTCAAAATCAGAAAAAGCCAACAAGAAGAAAGTGAACTAGAGAGGACAGTGGTGGAAAAGAGTTCTGATACAGATGAGGCGGCAGTAGAAACAAGGATTCTTAGGAAGGGAAGGAGGTCTGGTCCTGCCACACCTAGGCATAAATCCAAAAGAGCTCGCAGACTGTGTCGGCCAGAGGAAGAGGGAGAAGAAGAAACTGCTCCTGCTGAAGAGACTGAAGGAGAGGAAGAAGAGACAGGACAGGAATTGCCTGAGGAGAAAGGGGAGAAGGCTGGGGAAGAAGGAAATTGTATGGAAATGGGGGTACAGCAAGATAAAGATATTGAAGACGAAGTTGTGAGTGTATCAGGAGGAGAACTACCTGTAGGAGAAGCAGAGCAAGTGAGGGATGCTTCAACAGAGGAAGCAGCAGTAGTTGAGGAGGAGGACAACAGAACAGAAAACTCTGAACATGAGAAAACTGAAGATGTGCTTCAGTCGACTGATGATTCACCTAAAAGCAGTAACATGAGATCTGTTGAGAGTACTAATGAAAAGGTCACTGTCCAGAATTTAGCACTGGATACAGATGAAGAGGTAGAGAACGCAGGTGTAAGTCAAGAGGACGAGGAAGATGAGCAGAATATGTCAGAGGAAGAGGTGGAGCCTATAGTGATTGGAAAGAGAGTTTTAAGAGGGAGGACAGTTCCCCCAATCACACCTAGATCTAAAACCAAACGCCGCAGTGCCAAAGTTCAAAAATCAGAGGAGTCTTTGTCTGATGAAGAAAAAAGTCCTAAATCAGCTCACAAGACAAGTTTCCTTAAGAGAAAAAGCACTGAGGTAACACCAACTCGTAAATCTAAGCATCACAGCATAGTCTAGGATGTTCTGAATACTATGACAGACAGACAAATGCTTGAAAAGCAATATATATGTAATGAACACACACATACACACACACACACATGCGTGCAAACCCTCTGTAGTGTCCAGACCCGCAATACAGACTGACTTGATTTAAACCGAGGCTATGGGCTATGCAACTTCTGAAAAAAAGAAATTACACATTTTCATTCTTGAAACGTTAATTAATGAACATTAAAAGCCAACCTTACTGTATTCAGTACACTCAAGAGTTTCCTTTACCCGGTCCGATATGACCAGTAGCTGGTGATAATGGTGGTTAAAGTTGGCTGATGCAACGTTTAAATACTGTTGATATTAAGTCAGTTCACATACATATCACTGACTATCCTTGACTTGTTAGACTGTTGGACTCCTGTTTAGCACTGTATTGTAACATATAGGTTCTTCTAGCACATTGTAAACTGTTATGGGCTCCAGCCCTCCATAATCCTGCAAACGGTGAGTAGCTCAGATCAGATCACCTGTGATCACAGTGGCTGCTACAGGAAAGTTACTTAGTCTTGCTTTAAAGCCACTATAGCCACACCATTCTAAAATTTAGTAGTCTCACTTAAACTTTGACGTGCCTCTTACAAACAAAAAATGATGCCACGGTGATCATTTGAAAGACCCTGTCATGATTTACAAATTCCACACAGTGTTGCTTTAAGACAGCTTAGAATTTGAAATGTTGACTCTGAATAAATGCACATTTATCACAGGTAGGGGGTAGAAACTAAAACTAAAATTCTGTGTCACCATCACTCTGTGTTCTTGAATCACCAGAACAGCTAGGGCATGTTCAGACATGTTCAGTACAAATCATCTAGGGCCCTATTGTACACCTTGTGAGACACCACCACAGCGTACCTGCTATTGCAAATTTCAGCCTGACGTAGTTGTCGTTTTCATGCCATTTAACTTTAAAAAGGGAGTTGGACGTGACCCAAATGGACATGTGTCATGCAATGTAGATCATGTGGCATTGTATGAGAGCACTGCATTGGGCCTTGTAGGGTCAGGGACTGAGGCAAACACCAGCAATACAACCAAAAAAGTCGAAACTAGACTTTTAATGCAACACCATGCGATCATCATCAAACATCATTTGGCCACACAGCGCTAAGCTAAGCCCAACCAAATAGTTGTGAAATCCTGTCTCATAGTATTAAAAACATCTGTGCAGTGTTTTGATATCTGATAATCCTACTTGCTTACTTAACTTTCTGTGAAACTGTACTTTAATATTCATTATGATTACTGGAAAACTAAGATGTAGCACTGCACAAGTTTCACAGATATTAAGATATTAATGTTTTTGAAATGTTGAAGCGGCGAGCCACAGCTACACATATACATAAACATCTAAAGGGGCCACATTGGATTTCTTTTGTTCTTTACAAAGCCATAATTTGTATCAACTTTATAAGAATTCTTACAAGTGGTGAATTAATATTTTTATATTGTAAACCTTTTCTTATATTTCTCTAAAAATGTGAATGTCTACTTTGCATTGTGTAATGCAGTGGCTGAAGATAATGTTTTCAGTCCATTTTTGTTTGAGATATGATTTTGGTAACAAATCATATTAATTTTTGGTAATTTTTCACTCAGAAATATGCAACAAGATCCAGTTAGAAATATTTGGCGAAATATTTGGTGAAATAAAATTTTAGTTTTATTAAAATGTTTTAAAGTACTGAGACATATGTTTAGTCTACAAAGGAGCTAGTCATTTTGGATATTTTCTTAATTAGAATGTATGTACTTTGATAAAGACAGAAATGTTACCAAAATGTCTTTGTTTTGGAACTATCAGCTGAAATCTGGTCTTAATATTAACATGTTCTTTTTTATATAAACATTATTCTAACCTGTGGGTGTTAATGTATATCTAATACGTAATCTCCTGAAATGTATTTTCACCAACTTGAGCATTATATACCATGTGAAGAGGGCAATTTTCTCAAGCCATCGTGTAGCCAACGTCCTCTGTCATGTTCATGCTGTTTTAATGATGTGATATTATTTAGTCAACATTATATATTGTGTTGTCAATGTCAGTTTATGTGGTTATTTTGTTGTATCATTTGGTACTTGGTACCCAACATTTATTTAGCTGTCTGATGTAAAAGTGTGGTCTTTCACAAATATAATTATGTTTAATAGCATCGGTCATTTGGTCGTTTACTAAATTTATCCTTTAGTAATGTTTTATATGGATTAACCTTTCTCTGTAAAGTCATTAACTGAAATTCTTATTTTTGTGGCAAATAAAGATTTTGAAGATAGTATTTAAGTTCTTTAATTGCTTCTGCGGGGAGGGGGGTCACAGTATTTCATTTCACTTTACCGAAATGGAATCAGCACTTAGAAGTGTAACTGTCATTAATAGTCAATGTTCCCTGGTCTGTTCTTAAATCTACATGTAAAATACAAATAGGACACCATTAATGTGGCGGCAGCAACTAAAAGCACATAAGAAAATGTCCATAAGGTCAACAACTATGTTAGACAGTTGTGAGACGCTCATTATCCAATGGAGTTCCATGCCCGTAGTAGCACAGTTTCAAGCAGCCATCCTCTGGCTTGTTACTAAAGTAGCAGACTGAATTAATTTAAGAATACTTTTAGTTCTTTGTCAGAACCAAGAAAAGCAAATAAATAAATAAAAATCTTGTTCCTTAAACTGGCTGGTCATCAAAGTCACAAAAACAAATAGAAATATTCTATTAATTTGGAACAAGTTTTGATAAGCATGAAATGAGCCAATTATACCTTTGAAATGCAACCTTGATTAATTGTGTCACTGAGGCAAATTGTTACAATGTTGGAATTCTGCAATAATGTGAGAAAGAGAGGCAGGAGTGCTGTAGCTCTGTGTCATTTAGTATTCAACATTAGCTGTGTTTGATCAGTCTTCATCTATATGTTGTATTTGTCCTCAGTTGACAGTATAAGCCTTCCACCACTGTGCACTTGAGAGAGTTTGCTTTGTGTTCCGTCTGTTTTGACCTGCTGCAGTATAGACACATTACTCAAATGATTTATTATTCAAAATCATATAATGAAGTGGAAGACAGATATAACAGATCCATGCTCAATGCTCAATAGTTTATTTTTACTCTCCTCCAAAATTCGTGATTGTTACTGCCTTACCCCATCACCTGTTTTTTTCCATTGTGCCTACAATCAAGTACCAGCAGGAGCCTCCAAGCATTTTGTATGTTTGATGATATTCCACTATAAATTACAGGGTAAGGTTTACTTCTATGTGACAAACAGGGTAAAAAGTCAACAGAAAAGCATAATAAAAACACTGAATGAATGCTCACAGGGTTTATTCAGTAAAACTGGTTGGATCTTTTTGGATAATGTGAATGTGATTTGTCTGAATAAAAATCTGAATAATGGAATGAGAACCTGCACACCAGTCTCTTAAAGCCATATGTCAAGATGTAGTCATGCTAGTTGTAGTAAATATAAGCGGCCTGTACTGTCACATACAGCTAAACTATCCAATGGTATAGAGCGACAGCATTGCCAGAATAAGGTTTATTGTTTGTGGTAACCAGTTAAAGTAAATAATTTTATGGTCTAATCTGAAATGGTGACTCAGACAGGTGACTTCCTCCTAAAATATTCTGAGGGATGTGCAGGTGGATCTAAAGACTGAAGGTCAGCTACATCTACACATGGCTAATGACTGCTTCAGCCGAGGGTGTAGGAATAATGGAGGGTGCCGCCTTTCTTCAGGAAGCAGTCGTGCTCATGTGTTCCCAGCTTGATCTGTCTCTGGCAGACGCCCACCAGGTCATCAAAGAGAACGTCACTGTCATGAACCTCAAGCTTCAGTACGTCGTTCTCCTGGGCCTGAAAGTAGGTGAACTCCTCCTCCCACCAGGGGTTTGCGTCATTGTTACGGATGGATGTTTTACCCAGGTTGGCGGAGCCACAGAACACCTTGACATAGCCATCTGTGGTTCCCAAGAGGTTGGAGGGAAGATCGCTGGCTCGCAGGTTATACAGCCTCAGCTGAGCTTCAGCTACAGACAGACTGCACAGGACCAACAGGAGGAGTGGAACACCAGAGGCCATTGCGTCAAAGGAGGCTGTGGATGACACTGTAATAAATCATACCGATGGTTGAGATGGTTTTATGACACAGTCCTAGCTTTCAGGGCTTGTGACTGTTCAAGAACACTATTTTACTCCACACTACTTTTAGGAATACTTCTGAAACAGTGGCCCATTCATATTAAGTGCTTTGAGATTCAAGTTGGCAGTAATAATGCAATGAGGATTACCACAGTATCAGACTTCTATACTATGTCTGTGTAGATTCTCAGCCATCAAGATAATCTTGCATGGAAGAGCTTAAGTTGGGGCAACTGGACTTCAGTTTAAACTGAAGCTCTTCTATGCATAGTAGCAGACAGAACTTTTTCAGTAAGCATCACTCAGAATTATAAATGTTTTGCCCTCCATGACCAAACAAATGTAATTTAAGACTTGAGTCTTTGAAGCAACCACTGTTGCCAGACAAGAACGTTGATATTGGACAGTTATGCAAAATCCTGGATTCAATGAGAGTAATTTTTATGTGCAATGGCAGCATTTTTCATATTCTTACTTTCTTCAATACAAACATATGGCTGCACTGTTGTATAAGCAGTTGTTAACTGAACTGTGACAGGATGCAGACTCCTATACCTACACTCCCTACACATCATTACTTTCTACATTACTACATGCATTAGACAAAAATTATTACATGTGTCATTATTCAATATAAGCCCATTATGTTTTGTGTGTTTGAGGTTTTAATATTATTCTTTAGCTTCCCAGTAGTATTATTTATGTATTCAAACGCAAACATATAAATATTTGTCCAAGTATGTACATTTTTGGATCAAAATGCTGTTTTCCAAGCTTTTCTAAAAATTTCCCATGTGATGTAACATGATGAATTCGGATGATCACATTGCTAGTCCACCTGAGCCTTCATGAGCTGCAGGTCTGTGTGTGTTTGAACATGACAGGGCTGAACTACACACACACACACACACACACACACACACAGATACGACGTTGTCCACGCTCAGCGGACAGGATAAAGTGTGCACTGAGTTCACACAAAATTCAGCAGTGTGTCCCACAGGATTGCTTTTGTGTTTTAGAACGTAGCCACTGTGAAACAAATCTGTGAAACATAAAATCACTGTGAAATATATCTGAAAATAATGTTTAATGTTCTCATTGAGATTTGGAGTAACTTTGAATAGAGGTTTTTAAAACAGCCACTCTCAGATAAACCACTGCTAACACTCTGCATACATGAAATTATTTGTCAAATATTCCAATTAAAATAGTGGCAGAAATCCCAGATATCCTATCACTGTGAGGTCTTTTTCTGTCAGATGCAATGTTATGTTAATTACATATATAAGATAGAACTCCTTAAGTTTTTTCCATTTGTAAATCTAATATACTGTCATTGTGAAGCAGGGTGACCAACCATTGCTATTCTTTAGTTAGGAAACTCTGTGAGAAATTCCATTAGTGTTTCTAATATGTTGTTTATATAAGGATATATGCGAATAGAAATAAAATAAATGTGCCAGCATGTTTTGTTTGTTTTTGGGGAGGGGTGTTTCCCCATGGGTGTTTTCACCCATTTTCATGTGATATTTATTTATGGTTGTTTTTTTTTATTATTATTATTTCTCTTGTTAGGTTCCTTTCAGATGTTCTAGAGTGTCCTGAGAAAACTTTTCCACTGGGTTTCATCACATTTACATCAGGACACCTTTTGTGAAATGCTCTTAGGCAGACCAGTATGCAAGAAGTACTTGATATACACATTATTACAAGTCTTTGCAATGCAATTAATGAAGCATTTACGGGGCCTGTCATGTACAACACGTTATCACAATACAGTAACAAACCATCAGGACAATTGCAGGACACTGAGCATATATGGCAGTTTGTGAAACTTAAAATAGATTGTAGATGCCTCTTTGCAAACATGCAGGGAAGAAATAGTTTAAAGTCTTGGATTAGTATGAAATTAAAAAGGACAACACAAACTCTGAGTAAATTTACAGTAACAGGTGTAGCCTTACCTGTAGCCTTGATGCTTCGTATCTCCCCAGACTACTGTGTTTGCTGTTCCATTTGTTTTTAAAGGCTGGCATAGTTCATCTCATATCAGTTTAAACTCACCCCCCCCCCCCCCCCCCCACAACACAACCTGCTACACTCTCAGCATTACATAATATGGCTGAGCTACAATTTTTTGTCTCTAGGTTATCCTTTAACTGGGGGACCATGAAGAATAGGACCCAAATTCACGACTCAGTAGACATACTTCAGTAAAACTCACATTCTTAAATGTGATGGCAAAGGTTTGGTACACAGGTAGGCAATCAGAGAAAGTGAACAAATCCAAATGGGGAGGGGGATGCAAAAGCAAAAAAGGCGAGGAAGAGTCCAGAAAAAACAAGAAGACAAACACAAGGAATTGCTGGACTACAGAACATAACAAACTGGCACAAGAGAGAGGCAGAGCTCCCCCATACATGGGAGCTAACAAGACACAGGTGAAACAAATTATGGATGGAGAAAACAATCAAAACTGGTTGGAAAAGAACAAGGACAGGAAGCGAGACACAGAGAAACCAACGCAACAGAGAACTGACAAGAATAAAACAGGAAACACCAAAACCAAATTATGGCTAAGACACATGAGAAGTGTAGGTTGTGTTGTTTGGACCATTAGCCACCTTATCCAATAACTGATGAAAGGATTACTGTACTACAATGATCGAATTAGGTCCAATTTAGTTATACAATACTTACAGTCATTATATTCATATTTTCAACTGAAAAGGCTGCTGATGAGAGCCAATTACTCTTTGTTAATCTAATAGGGATGGCGGTGATGTCACTTCTGTGATGTTTAAGAGAAAAGATCTGTGTGCAGATAGCAGGTTGCACAGGTTCTGATCCTCGGTTTTCACAATGTCATGACATCAGTGTGAGGACAGAAGACCACGTGAAGAGGATTTATTGTGCAGATACATAAAATGCAAGTTTCAACATCTGTGCATCATCCACAAAGTTATTTATATTCATAGAATGTTTTGATGTGTTTTTTTATTGTACTGGGGTATTAATCCATACATAAATGAGTCCAGTTATGAATGGACGTTTGATCCTTTGTCCAAACCACAGAAGACCTTAACATAGCCAGCTGTGATTCCCAACAAGTCAGCGGGAAGATGGTGGCTCCTTCACCTGAGTCACACTGAGTCACACTCAGACAGCACAGGACCGGCAAGATAAGAGGGAGACTGGAGGCCATGGCTTCACAGGACGCTGTGGAACAACTAATCTAGATTTTAGCTAGCATTCGGAAAAGTCTTCTTGTATCTAACTTTTCATTGTTTAAATTTATCTACTTAATTAACCTATTTAAATGTCAAATTTACTAGCTGTTATTTAACATGAAATCATCATAACCATTTCAGAAGACAGAACACAAGTATGTTTAATAAAACTCTGATCAATAAAACTAATACACTTTACAAGATTATTGGGAGCTTTGTAGATGATGAGGAGGGCTCTGAAGTGGATATGCTGCTTTATTGGAGCCAGTGAAGGTGTTGCAGGATGGGTGTAACGCATTTCTTTGAGTAACTTCCACTTTGACTTCTAAAGAAGTCTCTTATGTCCACTTTTCTTTTTTTAAGACATCGCACATGCGCACATGGACACCGATTCAAAGGTTAATGTAAATGAAACCTCTGATATTACAATCCCTCCAACTGACGTGACCCAGGCCAGGCAGATTAACAAACAGATTAACAAGGACTCCTGAGCGCAGACCAGCAGACCGGTGTGCAAGCCAGGTGGAGTGACAGCAGGGACGGCCAATCACACAAGAAACGTCAGAGCCAATCGAGGAGCTTGTGGGCGGTCTAAACTAAGGGAAACAGGGTTCATTTTGAGCGACCGTTTTCCGGTTGGTCCTAGTGCCTGACGAGTCTCAGTTTACTACAGCGTAACATTGTTTTTGGACTGTATAAAGTGCAGGGGACCAAAACGGCTTTTTGAAAAAGTGCAGGGGACATGTCCCCTGTGTCCCCCCCCCGCCCAAATTACGTCCGTGTGTGTCAGTGTTTGGCAAGTTCGACTCTTTTTATTGAATCGGATGGTTCACTCTCGAGCGGTAAATTGAACGAATCTTTTTTTGAGTCATTTAGTTCATTTTTACAGCAAACGAACTGTAGTGCTTGTTGCTCGCCACCCAGCCTGAGCTGCCTGGCTGTCATGTGACAAAAGAACGAGGACCTGAGGACGGACACACAGTTGAGTGAGTCGTGAACTAATCATTTCTGTTTCCTGCTGTCCTGCTGACTGAGCTTACGCAGCAGCCTGTCATGTAGTGAGAGAAGGTACTGCATGAAAATGAACGAATCGCTCACTGAGAGGACTCATTACTCCCGACTCATAAAAGATTGAATGAATCGTTCACAAACGAAACATCACTAGAAGAGGTCGTCTTGTTAGAGACAGGTACACATACACCCACATTCAAAAGAAGACTTTTACTTATAAGTTTTCTTTCCTATGACAGTCTAAACAGGCTATGTCTTCTGCGACATAGGAGGAGGAGGAGCTTTGTTAATTTAAAAGTAATTTTAGCTGTTTCAGTTTTTTATGAACCGTGAGAACAAAGAAAAACAAATCTTGGTCCTAAACCTATCTGGTCATCAAAGTCACAAAAAGAAATATTCTATTAATTTGGAACAAGTTTTGATAAGCATGAAATGAGCCAATTATACCTTTGAAATGCAACCTTGATTAATTGTGTCACTGTGGCAAATTGTTACAATGTTGGAATTCTGCAATAATGTGAGAAAGAGAGGCAGGAGTGCTGTAGCTCTGTGTCATTTAGTATTCAACATTAGCTGTGTTTGATCAGTCTTCATCTATATGTTGTATTTGTCCTCAGTTGACAGTATAAGCCTTCCACCACTGTGCACTTGAGAGAGTTTGCTTTGTGTTCCATCTGTTTTGACCTGCTGCAGTATAGACACATTACTCAAATTATTTATTGTTCAAAATCATATAATGAAGTGGAAGACAGATATAACAGATCCATGCTCAATGCTCAATAGTTTATTTTTACTCTCCTCCAAAATTCCTGATTGTTACTGCCTTACCCCATCACCTGTTTTTTTCCATTGTGCCTACAATCAAGTACCAGCAGGAGCCTCCAAGCATTTTGTATGTTTGATGATATTCCACTATAAATTACAGGGTAAGGTTTACTTCTATGTGACAAACAGGGTAAGAGCTCAACAGAAAAGCATAATAAAAACACTGGAATGAATGCTCACAGGGTTTATTCAGTAAAACTGGTTGGATCTTTTTGGATAATGTGAATGTGATTTGTCTGAATAATGGAATGAGAACCTGCACACCAGTCTCTTAAAGCCATATGCCAAGATGTAGTCATGCTAGTTGTAGTAAATATAAACTGCCTGTACTGTCACATACAGCTAAACTATCCAATGGTATAGAGCGACAGCATTGCCAGAATAAGGTTTATTGTTTGTGGTAACCAGTTAAAGTAAATAATTTTATGGTCTAATCTGAAATGGTGACTCAGATTTGGGTCAAAGAGCCTAACACCTAAAATATTCTGAGGGATGTGCAGGTGGATCTAAAGACTGAACGTCAGCTACATCTACATATGGCTAATGACTGCTTCAGCCGAGGGTGTAGGAATAATGGAGGGTGCCGCCTTTCTCCAGAAAGCACTCGTGCTCGTGTGTTCCCAGCTTGATCTGTCTCTGGCAGACGCCCACCAGGTCATCAAAGAGAACGTCACTGTCATGAACCTCAAGCCTCAGTACGTCGTTCTCCAGGGCCTGAAAGTAGGTGAACTCCTCCTCCCACCAGGGGTTTGCGTTGTTGTCGCGGATGGATGTTTGACCCACTTTCTCAAAACCACAGATCACCTTGACATAGCCATCTGTGATTCCCAACAAATCAGAGGGAAGATCGTTGGCTCGTAGGTCAAACACCTTCAACTGGGACTGAGCCACACTCAGACAGCACAGGACCAGCAAAAGAAGAGGAAGACTGGAGGCCATGGCTTCACTTGCCTTCACTGTGGAACAACAAATCTAGATGTTAGCAAGCATTCAGAAATGTCTTCCTATATCTAATTTTTCACTATTTAAATTTAATGTCATGTTAGGGTTTCAAGTTTACTAGCTGTAGCCTAACATGTACACCAAATGTGTCACCAAACTTTAAAAAAGCAGAGAAACTCACTTGTCGAACACTGGCTTGAGACATTGCTTTTGGGTCAATTTAGAAAAATTCTGCTGCTAAGAAATTTTTTTTTTTTTTTTTTTTAATTTTTTCTTGGTTGTTTTTTCCCTGGAAGAAGCTGTCTTGTTAGATGCCTCACTGATGTCATCAGGTTATCTCAGTTTGGGCTGGGAGAGCACAACTTTATAAAATAAAGTCTGGATTACAAACTGTAGATGTGGAGTTTGAAAGAAGTGAATGAAAAAGAAATCAAGTTCCATTATTGGAACTGTAGAATCCAGTGTTGCTGGAGCTTGCTTGGCGCTAGGAAACTAAAAGTCAAGACATCTTGGTATCTACTGTTTACATTTTGGCCTTTTTCTATGGTCTCTTGTGAACTTTAATGTAAGCTATTAGTGGACTGGAGTACTCTTTTAATTAAAGGCCATTATCTGACATAACTAAGTGTGTCTAAAACCTTATAAAAGGGAGCTGCTGATAAGGTACAAACAGGAGGGCAACTGTGAAATTTCTGTGTGGCAGCAGCTGCTTTAACTTAAAAAAACAGCTCCACCCCTGAAAGATAGTCCATGTGGTTATCGTCTTTGCACGTAAAACTCGTTGAATGAGACATTAAAGAGATGTTGCATCGTTGAGTGTGAGTGTGAAAATTTAGCTCCATAACAGCTGGATTTGTTTGGCCTGTTTCTCCTTTCACAGCTTTACCTACATTCACAAACTTTGAATCTATCCTTATTTATATATCAAACACTTCTGAATATCGATTATAGCTATTGTTGAACTGGATAAAATAAAATCATTTTTTTTATAAAGAAAAAAAACTATTAGTGAAGTAGTAGTAAAGTATTAGTGAACTGTGAAGTAGCAGTAGTTGCGGTACTGCTGCAGGACATGAGGCACTGCTAGTCATAATAGTTGAGTGTCAGTAGTAGCATGCACAGAAAGCGATGATAAATATTGACTGAAAGGAATAACTTGTAAATAAGGACAGTCATGGCAGCAATGACCTGACAACATGCATCAGTTTGAAGAAGTGGAAAGGGAAAATGAAAAAACTCGACTGGCCAGCGCTGTGAGATTAGATGTGCAATTCTTACCTGTAGTCCTGATACCTTTCTTCTCACTTTTCCATCTGCTGTTGCTCATTTTTAAAGGCCAGCAGAACTCATATCAGTTTGATAAAAGCCCTCCCATAAAACGCTTACTGAAGCACAATCTGCTGCACTCTCAGCGTTATGCAATATTATAAGAACAGATGCACTGCAAGCTTTTAATCAAAATTCACTTTATTGGTATGACCATATAATAATAATTTGGTATAAAAAACAAAACTGTCTATCTGTGAAGATAGTTTGGTGCTCATACTAGGGACTAAAATAGACAAAAATAACTATGTGTAATACAAAAAGTGTTGCTCACAAACTACACACTTTTACATGTCCACAGGGTGCACTCAGCACTTGGCAGAAATGCTTCCTCTTTTCGTGTACTCAGAGTATGGAATGAACTGCAAATGCATTACTTTAGAATTACTTTTACAAGCAGGGAGGAAAATTGTTGCTGTTTTAACCCTTGACTCAAGGTGCAATGTGTTATGGTTAGGGCTAGTATGCCCTGTATGTCAGGTTTTTTTACTATCTCCGTTGTGTTGCTTTTATGTATTGTATGTGTCCTAACGTGACATTATTGGGATTATCTTTAAAATCTTGGATAGTGGGTTTATATACTTACTTGGACAGGTCACCCGTCCATCACTGGGCTGACATATAGAGACAAACAACGACTTGCATTCGCGCACACAGTTTAAAGTCATTAATTAACCTAACCTACATGTCTTTGGATTAGAAGAAGAAATGGTTGAACATCTGTCTCTGCAGGAAGTATAAAAACAAAAATGTGTGGTAGGAGTTTTTAAAAATTTATTTAGCATTGAGGAAGGAAAATATAAAGTCTCGTTGGAGATTAATTGCATGCATTAATGATGAGATTTGTTTTTTTAATTCACGTTAATTGAAATCGGGGATTCTCCTGTACGGTAGGGGGCGGTATGATTCTAAAACGCAATACCTCCCGCTATTAAACAAGAAGAAGAAGAACTAATGCGCTATGAAGAGGAATTTTAATTTACGCACTTGTGCTTTGATTTTAACCGCATGTTTTACACTTGTCATCGTTTGGAATTTAAAGGGTAAACCCGCTAAAATATGTGAAGACTGTTTCCTACTTTCAGCTGCTGTCCACGTCATTCGTAGCAGTGCAGCTAGCTAACATTACAGTACCTTCTCACTCTACTGATCGTTACCAAGGAGACTGAAATGATACTGTGAGATAATAAAGCGCTGTTTCTGTTCGTAGAGAGGATGTCTGAGCAGACGCTGGAGTACTTGCTGAGGCACAGACACATAAAGAGGAAGGACGCTGCTGAGGTCAGATGGTCGCACGCTGTCAACAGCAGGAGCAGGCTGACGGAGGCTCTCACAGGTGGGTTTGACGTCTAGCGTGGGAGAAACCTCAGGGTGAGCAGCAGAGGAGGGATCCCTCCCCCAGGACGTGCAATGGATGCTGTACAGGCAGGAAAGCAGATAAATGGGGAATGTTGAGTCAGGGGAGAGCTGATGGAGGCAGCTCCTGGTGGGCAGGTTGGGTCGTGAACAGCGAAAGCAGGAGCAGCAGGTTAGTTGATGAGCAGGGACGGCAGGCAGGGTAGAAGCACAGGGAAGGAGGTGATGCAGATGGAGCTCTGGAGAAATTTTTGTCATTTTTGACAGTAAAAGTCATTTTAAAAGGTTAAATTAGTCGTGAAAATAAGAAGACTCATTGACAGAAACGATGTGCACAGATTATCACAGACACTTCTCTTTTTATGTGGCAGTGCAGTTCAACAGCCTCCAAAACAAGCATTCAGTTGAATCTTCACAAGTTAGGTTAGTTGGAAATATTCATTGGAATAAACACAAGTTCACGAGAGGGCCGGACACAAAGAGATAGCAGAGAGAATAGTCAATCATAATACCTGGACAAAACTAAGAAAATTATACTCTAGTCATGTCAAATGGGAATTTAGTCTGAAGTGAATAAGCACAACCTTCACTTGCCACTTTAATCAACAGCTTTCACCCTCAGGTCCCACTCATATGATTGAGGCTGATATAATCATGAGAAGCTATGATCCCAAAGAGCCAATCATGGCACATCCTCCTGACACAGACAGTGACATCACCCTGAGGGAGTGGCTGGAAGGAGTGAAGGCGCACAACAAGGGAATTAAACTAGATTTTAAGAGGTGAGACTCAGCGTCCTTCTAAGTGATGTGTGGTTGAGTGTGACACTAACGTGGTGATGTGCTCTGCCTGTAGCCTGGAGGCGGTGCCTCCATCTGTGATCCTGCTGGAGGAGGTTCTGGCTGAAGCAAGCCGACCTGTCTGGATCAATGCAGACGTTCTCTCTGGTCCTGGGGGACAGGCCACACCTTTGCAGCCTCAGGCTTTCCTTTCAGCTGTAACAGCTCTCCCCACTCACACTGTGCTCTCTCTTGGATGGACGACAGGATGGACTGCAGGGACAGAGAACCCAGGTGAAGACACTTCAGTACCACAGACTGTGCTGACATGGAGGCCTAATAATTAGGGTTGGGTATCATCAGAATTTTATCAACTCCAATTTGAACTCAGATTCAGATTTGGATTCCAGTTGTTATTATATCTGCCCTAATTAATTGGTTAATCGCTTAGTGAATTATTATTATAAAAAATGTTTTTCAGCTATTTTGACAAGTAGTTCTTCAAGCAAAAATGTCAAACATTATCTGTTCTATCGCTTATTATTATTATTATTATTACTATTATTCTTTTACTTTTTGTGATTTTTGACAGTAAAAGTCTTTTTAAAAGGTTAGAGGTCTAGTTCTTCTTATTGATTCCCAGTCTTTATACCAATATGAGGTGAAGTATTTTGATAACAAGGCAATTTTATTCTTTTAAAAGTTTGTTTGGATTTTGGGGGGGGGGGGGGGTTGTTGTTGAAGTAAGTTAATACAAAGGATTTGGACAAAGCAAAACTGTCACAAAGTAAACGCATACAATGAAATGTATGATTTGGAATGTATTTCTCTACTTTTTTTTCTGTACAAATGTAGCAGAGTAGGCGGTACAGTGGTTAGCCCCCACGTGTGAGTGTGTGGTTGTCTGTGGTTGACCAGTCCAGGGTGGCACACACACACACACACACACACCCCTTCCGCAGCCCTGACGGATAAACAGTATAGAAAATGGATGGATGTTACAGGGCTGTGCTTTATGCTACACTGAGGCAGCACTGACCCCTTTTGGTACACAGACAACATCACAAAAGCCATCCAAACAAACTCAGAGTGATTTGTCAGCATTTCTCGGGCATATATGAACACAGCAAACGAACTCAGACCTTGACTTAGGTAGATCACATTCTGTTTTGGCTTGTGGGCTAATCTTACTTCATACCACAGCAGTGTGAATAAGGCAAATATAGCAGCTGCCATCTTGTTCCAAGTGACAGTTACCCATAAACCAGTGCAATAAAGATCTGAGGCCTCATCAGAGCTGAAGAGGACCAGAAAGAGAACCGGTCCACTTTCCAAATGAACTCGTAATGTGGCAGCAAAAAGAACTGAGTCCCTTTCGTGTTGGTTCCTGAGTTTGGTTCATTTAAAAAGGACTGTATCTGAAAACACCCTTGGACATGTTAGTGGGGTTCTAGTGCTGGCTGACTCACTTAGGCTCACAAAGCCAGACCTTTTTTCATACTTCGTTTTAGTGCTATGCCAGCACTGGAGAAAGAGGATGGCAAAAGTGAACTTTCATTTACACTGACACTGTGCTGTGTTCTGACTTACAACTGATCAGCTTCCCACATGCAGTGCACTTTGCATTGTTGTTGTTGTCCTGTTATCCTGTTAAGATTTCAACAAATCCAGGTCAGTGTAAGTGTAAGTCATTCCCTGTAACAGCTGGTAGGTTTTAACAAACAGGAGTAGTGCATTTGTTGGGGACTATTTTCGGTAGTGGATTAATCTACCTTTGGAGAATATTTCCAGCATCAAGATGGTGTGTGTGTGGGACTGAGTCAAAATATATTAGTGTGTTTGTTCATGGTAGTGAAAGACCATGTCATTTGTCAGTGGATATGTTCAGCATTAGTTTGGGTCTGGACATGAGATTTATTTACAACAAGAAAAACGGAGATCACCAGCCTTATGCTCCAAAGCAGTTCCCGGCAGAGAAGACAGCTGTACCTCAAATAAATGGTTGGTGAAAACCTGCACATACGGTGAGAGGTAAGCGTGCTCATTGTTTTCTTTTAATGTTTTTCAGGTTACAGCTGGGATATGGTGCATGCGATGGAGGAGATTTGTAGAACCCTGAAACATCCAGTCACCTTCCCAGTGCGTGCAGCTCTTCTGGCCCAGTCGTTCTCCCAGCTCACATGGCTGCTGCAGCAGTCAGACAGGTGATTGTCAACACAGTGACCTACTGCTTTATATCCCCTTAGTTCCACTGCTGGACCTTTTACACATTACTCATCCTATCATTAAGATCCTGTCATAACAGAAAATTCTGGTGTATTTCAATCTGGCATACTTCCCATAAGTGTGGCCACCGTGGTTCTGTGAGTCTAATGCTCTCGCCAGCTCTGTCGTAGAGGCACTTTGTGGCCACCATCTCCTTATAGTCTGGAAGCACACTGTGCACTTGTGTGTGAACACTGGTAGCCCTCACATTACTTAGCTACTGTTTTAAACTATTAAAGGTTAAAGATACAATATTTTGATCATTAATGTAACACTACAACTACACTAAATAGACAACAGTATAGGAACACACTTCTTTATTATTGAACTCAGGCATGGTATGGGGCTGTTTTTAAGGTCATTTTCAAGACATTTTGGGTAATGCTAGGCTTCCAACCTTGTGCCAAAAGTTTAGAGATGACATGACTGTGTCCCAGTGCGCAAAGCAAAGCTCCATAAAGACATGGCTGGATGAGTTTGGTGTGGAAGAACTTGACTGGCCCACACAGAGCCCTGACCTCAACCCCATCAAACACCGTTAGGATGAACTGGAACGGAGATTGTGAGCCAGGCCTTTTGGTCCAACATCAGTGTCTGACCTCACTATTGCTCTACTGCATGAATGGACAAAAATTCTCACAGAAACACTCCCAGAAGAGTGGAAGCTCTTATAGCTGCAAAGCTGTCTATGCATTTAGAAAGTAAAGTCATTAAACTCCCTGTTGGTGTAATGGTCAGATGGCCCAATAGTTGTGTCCATATAGTGTTCCTGTTATGCAGAGATGGAGTAGCATGGTAATGTCCTGAGCAGAGAATGACATCACACTTCCTATTTGTGTGTTGTACTCTGAGCTTCACTCCAGGAAGAGAGTTGATGGTTGAGTGTCATTACCAGGTTGTCGAATGCGATTTACCACATTTACCACACCCTTGTTTGATAGTCATTTTTACTGGAACTGTTTGCGCAGATGCTGTGAGGCTTCATAATGTTCTCCGTGGTCAGTTGCTTCTGAATGTTCAGCGTGATTTTGTTTGCTGTCGTGTGTCTGAATCATGGTGTAATCTTTACACTGTGTGAAGTCTGTTAGGTTTGTATCTGTTGTCACAAGGTCAGAATGGTTTCACGATGCAAAGGCCTTCCACTCTTTCAGGGTTTTCTGGAAGCTCCCACTTAGCAAGTTTTGACTTTATTTTGTCAATTACTGACTGTTAACTCAACAGACCAATGCAACACACTGTGTCTCGTCCTGCTTCCCAGTGAGCATTTTGTATCTACTTGAAAGATATGACACACATCATTGCAGACAAAGAGAGAAAGAATTTTTGTATTAAGTTACATTTAAAATTACTCCAGCCCAAGCCCACAAAAACCCAGGCTGAACCTGACCCAAAACAAGGCCCGTTGTCAGGACCCGTTTGAGTTTAGGTCAGGTTGCTAAACTCTAGAACAGTTTGTGATCTAGTTCGGCTTGTAACGGCACAAAATGTGGAAAAAGTCGGACGTATTGAGTACCACAGGGCACACTGTGTATCAGCTGAAGCCATCACAGGGAACGCGGTTCAAACACAAATATTAATTTTAGCCCACATCCTTCCAGCCATAAAAAGCATTAGAAGTAAGACAAAGTAGAGTAAAGCAATAAGTGCTTTTGGGTTTTTCTTTGTTTAGAAGAATGACATGTGGTATGTTAATATCTTTGAACTGTTCAATAAATGTTTCTGCTGTCCCTTGTGATTTACAGGTATACTCTAACAGTGTGGACCAAACAGAATGACAGTGTAACACTACAGGACTTGCTGCCCTACAGAAAAGAGTTTGACATGAGGAGGATCTATTATGACCTGCCGGATTCCCTAAGGACAGAGCTCAGTGTGACATCACATGACAGTAACTGAAGCTGTGTGCTGTGTGGACAGCAGGTGGAGAGAGGAAAATCTCTGCCAGGCCTTTTCTGTGGTTCATCCGCCATCGACACTAACATCGTAACATGCCACAGCAGTGACTCTGGGCCTTGGAACATCCAGAAGCTAACTGTTAGAAAAAAGGAAAAAAGTGGCATCCATTGTTAATGTGATAGTCTTCTAGTTTCAGGGTGTGGTGGTCCTTGTGTGGGTGTGTTATGAACACTTCCATTGTTCAGCTTTGTTACTGTATCACATGTGGCAAACAGCTGACAGACAAATCTGTTTCACTTTTTCTGCAGAGTCTCTGGGCTGGATGCACTGACTGACAGTCACTATAATATCATACCGTGAAAAATATAAACTCACTCAGTTGAGTTGCTACAGTAGAACTTCTGTTGCTATATAATATGACTGGTAAAAGAAATATTCAGCTCCTTAAGTAAAAGTAGCAGTAATTCAGTGTGAAAATACTCCACAAGTCCTGCTTTCAGTATTCGATTTGAATAAAAATACAGAAGTTTAATAATTAACTGAATTACATTACATCACACCACTGGATGATATAGTAATTTAAAATTTTGGATAAAGGTTAAGTTGGATAGAGTCTGGGAAATACTGTAAAAACATGATAGTGATGTTAGAAATTAGATACAAGAATGTAAAATATATTGAGTTCACTCTAAGATGTATCAGAAATGTTGTCAGACTAATAAAGTTACAGGAATATTATATGGGGCTTTAAATAGTGAAGTAAATGAATTAGTCTCCCAGATATATACGTTATTTATTTAAATAAGTAAAAGTTAGTAAAAATGAGTTGCTGTGACATTTTAGTGGAGCTGATGGAGGTAAATGGATCTTGGGTGAACAGTAATCTGACAAAAATTTCTCTTACACTGTGATGAGGTTAATGATATGAGTAGCTGAGATAGCTGTGACAGCGTTCACTATTTTAATATGCTTCAGCTGTTGAACACCAGTCTGTACAAACGTGACGCTAAAGGCTAAGAGTCATTTTCAGTTCAGACCTGTGTGTTGTCACAGGACTGTTCTGACAGCTCTCCAGTGATCATTACTGTCGCAGATTTCCTTGTTATTTTCTGTGATTGAACCTGAAAATTAAATACTGAGTCCAAAACAAATGTGTTTTCACTGCCTGCCTTTCACTACATATAACTGTAAATTGCATATCTTCATACAAAGGCAGTGAAATATTTGCTGTAAGGTTTATTGAAAATAGTGCAACATAATACAACGCAGAACACTGAAGGTTGAGCACATCACTGTGTTGTTGCCACTGGCAACTCTGCACATGGTGAAAAGAATATCTGAGAATGTTTTAAATTTTCAAGGATGCAGATATACTGATTGGCAATTTAGAAAAAAGTTTTTTCTAAAAGATAAGGGTATTTTTTCCTTAGCATGCAGCTTATGTTCACAAATACCTTTTCTATTCTCTCACTGATATGCATTGTGCTCCATGTTCAAAAATATCAATATATTCAAAATATGATTCACACAAACTACTTTTATAACAACTTTGGTTTTAAACCAGTAGATTGGGAGTGGGTGTTTGTTGAGTTATATTTCACTCTGTACTGTATTTTTTTTTTTTTTCAATCCAAGATCATTCTACAGGATTAAGCTTTCTGTGATGTCACAGAAAGTCCCAAACCTTTTTGACTCACACAAGTGCTGTTGAATTAAGTCTGAGTCATCAGATGAAATCTGGTATTCAGTGCTTCCAAATCTTTCAACTTCAACCCATGGCCTTCCTCAGTGGATTGAGTTGAGTAGAATGTCATGGAGATAGATTGGTTGATAGAATGTAACTTGGGTCATGTGATAACAAGTGGTGATAGGGGATTGTGAAGACTGACAGGAGCATAAAGACCACAGTGTACAAAATACCCATGCTGCCATACCAATACATCAATTTTGATCTTAAACCCGTACTGACAACTGAAAAGATCAGTTGTGCGGACTACAAACTACATCCTATTAGAAAGGCCCAACAGATGGCAATAGAGTGGATGATAAAATCACACCAAACAAAAAACATCAGCTGTCTGAATACACAAATAAAACCACTAACAATGGTGATTTTAAAAGGGTCATTGGTCAGGAGTCAGCAAATCACTGGACATCAAACTAGGTGGACATTAACATCCAATACCAGGGTTTACCACGTCCTCTCCATATACAACCACCTGTTATCATATGACCAGAATACTGAGGTCACATGATTAAAACAAAACCAACTCTTGACAACTAAGCAGCGGCATCCACTGAGGAAGGAAATTTTTATATTTGTTCTTTTTGTGTTTCATTATGTAGAGTTACACTGTCGTAGCAGCTGTTATGTGGATATGAAATTCTGTCATGAGAAATCTAACAACAGTACATAAATGCAGGCTCAGAATGTCTAAACTGTACTAAGCCTTAAAAGTGCACATGAGCTGGCATCAGCGGTGGTATCATAGGTATAATACAGCAATGTGGTAACAGCACATGCATTTTCTTCTGATGCATCCAATATTTTATACTAATGACCAAAAGTTTCCTTAAAGTTGACCAGCTGTTTTATCTGCTCACTCTGCATTGAGTGGCGTCTCCACAGCATTTTCTTTGCCTTTAGATCTCTCAAGAAAACAGGTGCACAGGGTAGAATTGGCTTTGACCCTGTAAAAACATTATTCAGTGTCTTGCTACTTCCACTCAAAGGGTAGGAAGAGCTAGTGCTGACTCCAATATCTGGTATAGGAGCATGGGGATTCAGAGGAGGGAGGTATCCAGGGCGAGTGTGGGCAATGTGATCCAGAAGAAGGGCCCCTGAGCCTCTCCGCTCCAACCCAGCGGGGCCTCGTCTCTGGACAGAGCTCTCCAATGACTCCCTTGATCCTGACAGAGTGGAGGCTGTGTTGACCAGTTTGTGCCTTTCTGATCCCATTCCAGCTCCTCCACCATTCTTGGAGCCATTGTCTCGGCTGCCAAACTGTGGTAGCTGAGAGTCAGAACTGTAGTGATCAATACCAGTGTTCCGCCGGCGAACCACATTTTGCAGACTGGAAACATTAAGTTGCCTGAGACAGTCAGAGGAATCTTCATCCACAGGACAGGGTTCTTGGGGAAAGGGGAGACTGTCTTGATGCAAGTTTGGGTGAGAAACAGAATGCAACGAGCTTGCAGTACTGTCATATGACATCTTTCTACCAAAGCCTCTTCTTCCACCTCCTCCCCTATTCTCACTTCCTGACATATTCTCCAGTGCTTTCAGAAGCCCTGTTGTGTCTTTGACATCGATGCTGTGGTGGCGTGAAACAGCTGGAGGTCTTCCATGGAAAGCAAGGCTATTGAACCTTAAGGGCATCTCCTCCTCAGGTGTTATTTGCACTGGTTCCTCTGTCAGAGAGGAGGCCTGGCTCTGCTGAAGCAGCCGGGTAGGACTTTTGGACCACTGCTCAGAGTGTAGCCTCTGGAGATTGAGTCGCTTATCCACACCAGGAATGCGTAAAGGACTAGGATGTTGGATTGGAGAACCTGGTCGAGATGTGCCCTGACTGGGTCCTGACCCTAAACACTGGGGATCCCTGAGGCCAAGAAGGGGGCTACCGGGTTGAGGGGAAGCACTTGCTGAGGAGCCCTGTGGAGGAGTTCGCAGCTGGACCTCATGTGGAGACATGCAACAAGCTACAGGTGTGTAATGCAGACGCTCCTCAAGGTCAGGAGGTGGAGGGACATTGAGATACTGCTTTGTCATGTGATGGCCGGATGGCAGTTTGTTGGTGGTGATGATGATAACCTCTTTACCTTTTGCTTTACAGGCATCTAGGAGAACCCTGAGGATGTCCCTATTGCCTGAATTCACAGCATAAATCAAAGCTGATAAGCCTGCATGATCCTCCAGAGTTGGATCTGCTCCACTGTTCAGCAGGAGTGAGAGAATTTCAGCTCCAGCTTGTTCAAGGCATGCATGCATCAGAGCTGTTTTTCCCGTCTTGTCTTGGATGTTTGGATCAGCACCATTTTCCAGAAGATACCTATTGGGAAAAAGATCACATTTATTACATTCAAAAAGTCCTGAAGTAGAAGCTAGTAATCCTCAAAAAACATGCTTTCAAGAAGCAATAGTGTACATGTATCCTGAGAGAACATACCGAATCATCTTGTGTTTGGGCACACTTTGTGAATCTGTATGGTGTGTCTTGCAGGCCACCATAAGTGGTGTCTCGCCATGTTCATTACTCTCGTTTATGTAGGCCCCTCCCTCCAGAAGTAGCCGAGTCAGACGCAGACGACTCAGATAGACAGCCTTCAGTAGAGAATTGCCATCTGTTCGAACCTCAGTTGACTCATCCATTGTTAGGATCTTGGTTATCTCTAATCCACCTTCGGTGTCTTTGATGAATGATGTCACTTGTTTGTCCAAAAGTACACACAGACCAGTGCCTGCAAAAGAGGAAGAGGAACACTAAATTCTCAAATGTAGTCAGCCAGGTGGTTAGCTAACTGTTGGTGGCTTTAAACTGTGGGTCCTCCAATCACTCTATAACTTGAGATAAACTGCAGACCCCATTTGTTTGATAACACAACTAGGAACCCATCCCCAGTTCTCCATGCGTATTTATACATCTGTAGTCTGAGATCCTCACATAATTACTATATATATATATATATACAAATTATATTACAAAAATGTTAGTCAGATTAAATTAAATATGTTCTTAAGTAGTATTCCAGTGATGTGAACATTTTCAAAAGCATTCCAACATTCCAACATTTCAAGCAGTGAGGGTTTTTTTTCTGACCAATGCTCCATTGCCATATTTTGTTGTCACTTAAAAAAAAAAAAAAAAAAAAAAAAAAAAACAGAACAAAAAAGCTCAGAAATGATTGGGCTTCATCCTGAAGTCTGTTTTCCTCCAATTTCTACAAATCATCCTCCATTTTCTGATACAGGAGAGAGTAAACCGTGTTTTGTGGCACAGGTCAGCCCCAGAGCATTGGAGGATTGGACCTGTTTTGGTTTTTTTTGTTTGGAGTCAGCTGTATGAACAGTGCGCACACACAACACTACGCATCAGTCATTTCCCCCAGAAGCTGAAGAATGTGCTGTGTGAACGTAGGTACCTCACACATACTTCATACCAGCAGTAAATGCACTTTTAGCTTTTAGCTGCAGCTGATATGAAAAGGTTGACATGATATAGTGAAAGGACTCCGTCATGGACATGATGGAGTCTTTATAAAAGTTTATGACTGTTGTCACCATGAGTAACTTTAATTTTTAATGGGTTAGGCTTGGTTCCAACAATCCACTGAAAATTACATAATTGATCGAATGACACTCAATGACAACAGTCATTCAATATGGGCCCCAATGTATGTTTAGTATGTGGAGTATGTCCCATTTTAATACAAACATAATAAATGTACAGCTGGAATGAAGATGCTTCAGCTAGACACAAGCATATTTTGAAACAATTGTATTAGCTCTGGAGGGCTATTCAAGCATTAAGTGGTCACACTTGCAGATTTGCATATAATAAATATGACAGAAGAGTGGGCAATTGGCCATGGGCACAGTCTGCACTGTCCGAGTGCCTTACTGATAGTGAATGTGAGTGGTTTGTCTGTCTACATATGATAGTCCTGTGAGTTTTAGTGACCATTCAGTGTTGTCAAGAAGTTACTTATGGTCACAGCTCACCTTTACTATCACAGCTCTGCATTTGGCAGTTGTTGTCATGACATTGCTTTGCAGATGTTACATAATTTTGCCTTTTGGAACCTCTGTAAGAAGCCTAACTGCATGCTGATTTGAACTCTCACTGCAGCTGTCAGACCTCTGATGAAGATGACGCATACACACATCTGCATTTGCACAATATTTACGAGATTCACTTGTATAGTTGCCACTGTAAATATGATTTACAGCAGAAGAGATTATGCAATAGCAGTAACAGTTACAAACCCAAACATGCCGGAAGATTCTGTATGTGAACAAGATATGATTCGATGGAAGTCAGACAGTTAAATGACATAACTTCTGCTCCTTTCTCCCTCCAGCTCATATGTAAGAACACGATGTATTCGTCATTCTCTCCTGGACTGCCTTTATTCACTTCTGCAGCCTATTGTGAATGTGGCCTTGTGTTTCCATCTATCACCCAAGTCTGTGAAACTGTGACCAAGGAATTATTTTGATGCGTAGGGGTGTGTGTGTGTGAAAAAAAAATGTATGAAATGAAAACTGTGTTGATGATACACTGTGTCATTGTGTTACTTATGGATGGAATTCTAGTGAAAACAACCTTTTCTCCATTTTGCTGGGGATCGCTGGAGCCAATGACATGAACTCACTGACCCCTGGGGTCCTCGGACCCTACTTCGACGACCTCCGACCTAAGCCTAAGAGACCAACTTATTTAGCCAACCAGATCATGTCCAGCATCACTTCTGTCAGGCCTTAATTTGCTATCTCTCTATCCTGATTGGATCTGACAGAGAACCTGAGGACATGCTGTGGTAACAACTTATCACAAGGTAGCTACATCCTAAAGAATATGGTGATTTATGGTCTGTTTTGCTATAAATAGGACCAAAATGAACATTATGTTGTATTGAAGGAGACTTGAAACTAGCAACTGAGAACAGAAACTCATTAGGAAGCTGTTCACTGAGGTAAGAAATCTATTCAGTTCAATTCAGTTTATTTATATAGCGCCAATTCACAACAAAAGTTATCTCATGACACTTTCCAATTAGAGCAGGTCTAGACCAAACTCTTTAATTAAACTGTAGTATCGAGAAGTGAGAAATCTAGTGAGAAGTAAAGTCATTTGTTAGCTTATATAAAATCAGACTTCTTTTTGAAACCAGTGGTGATGCTCTCTGCTGGCCTTAAGAGAGAATGCAGGCTTAAATCAGTTCTATTTTGGCTTCACTTTTTAGACCTGGAGGCTGCATCCACAATTCACACTGTTTATGAGTCCCCTAACTTTATGAATGTGCAATACTAAATCGGTAAGGTACTTAATAAAATCATTTGCATGTTGCTATAGTGGTTAATTAGGCAAGACTGTAATGTTTAAGTGAGGAACAGCAGATTTTAACCTCTGATAGCCGCCTTTTCTGCAGGGTGACATTCAAACCCCTGTCTGTGCTTCTTTGAGGGGTCAGACCTGGCCTTCAACCAGCACCAGTTCAGACAGAATAGCTAATGAGAGAGGCAGCAGAGAAAATGTCATTCCATAACATTTTATCATTTCACATGTAAAGGCCACACATTCTTCTTCATTCCATGCTTCCAGGTAAAGAGCATTATTATTGGGACGATGATGATGACGATCAAAACCGCTCATGCTTTATATGTATGTATACATTTTCATGAATGTGTTAAGAGCTACTTATAGATGTAGTCAAGTAGAAGGCTATGTGCATTTCCTAACATACTGTAAGAAACCAATTTAGTCACAAGTAGCACTAAAATATGCTGACAGTACATCACAAAAGCAGAGTTCAAAATATGACTGAATAATGTTTCTTTGAACAGCACAGTAATCATCCTGCAAGGACAAATATCTCCTGCTGCTTGCCATCCTGTACATAAACATTCTAAATGCTGTCTACATAATTTTATATGTCATATGTCTCTGTATTATTGAGATACAAAGTTCTTGTCTCTTGCACACTCACACAAAAAAGACTTCACCATGATAAGTCCTGTATCATGGCATTAATACTGTAAATGAAAGCAGAAGATACACTGTAACAAAAAATGGACAATAATAGTTCTAGATGAGCCGTATAATCCCCACTTGAAAGTGCTGAGGTGTCTGCTTTCCCTAAACATGAATCTTTCTACTGACATTATTACATAACACTTCTTACTACATCAGTGTATTGAATGTTGTGAAAAATGTATGGCACATGCACTAACAAATTATTTTTAAAAGCACAACTTGTAGTGCATAAATCAGTCATGTTTTCTGCACAAGTTATTATTGTTGGTATGCGCACAAACTTACCTGCATGTGTCTCATTCTCTACTGTGAAAGCTGTTCATTGCAGGTCCCCTCCAGTTGATAGGTCACAGTCACAAGCTGAGGAGAAACCAGTAGGGACGGCAGACATCCGTGCAGGGGAGCGACTGATGAAAGGAGGAGGCGAAGACTGATATATATCAGATGGGAGTGAAAGTCTAGCCTATGGCAGCTGAGAAGCAGGAAGCACACAGCCAATGACAGCCTGTCCTATTGTGAGCAGCCACAGTGCAGACATTGGTCTTTGATGAAGTATTTGCGCAGGTAAGACTCATATTCAGACTGTTGATGTGTGGAGTGACAATAGTGCTGCCGACGTCACCAGAAAGTTCAAGGTTGTGGACGGGTTTATTTTGGTGAAGATTACACAACAGAGAGCTTCACTCCCTTCATGGACGTATTACCATATTCAGAAGTCAATGACGAAGAAAGGCTGAGAAAATAAGTCAGTCGAATCTATGGCTGACTGAGGGGGATTTTGGTTTTCTAAGCTTTTAAATCTGCTCATGTAGAGATGAACTAAACTGATACCTTTCACCAGTTTGTGAAAATTAAAAACCTATGTCAGTATGATGTGTTAAGTGCTCAAATTTAGTCTTCTATGCTTTTCTTCATTCTGATTCATTTATTCCACTTTGTGATTTCTTGTTTGCTGTTGGAGAAGGGGTTTTAACTTGATACATTATCTCACCACACTCTAGGATGAAGGCCTGAGTATGACTCAAACTAATTAAAGTGTAGAGTGTGTTGTCTACCACATCTAAAGGTGTTTTCAGACAGCAGTGCTGTTTATGATATTTAAATTTAACACCAGTTCCTCTATTTTAAATCTGTATTGTGGGGCTTTTACATGTAAACAAGCGTACATCTCATTCTTTGCCAAATGAGTTCACACAAAGCTGATGAAGTTAACCAAGCTTTACGTTTGGGATAATCAAGCCAAAACTACTGTGCAGAAAATTCCATTGTAGCGGAAATAGAAACCAGAGCTACCTGTCATAACATTATTATGTTATTATTACTCCCATATATTAGTCTCCTTTGTTAAAAAAAGAACCAAAAATGAGATTAAAAAAAAAAAAAAATTACTTAATTTTCAAGGTGTCTTTGCAGCCCAGTTATTTTGCGTGTCCATGGAAACAATGATGAAAGCAGCCATCGTCTTGATCTTATTTATTTATTTTTTCATTTTAACTAAAATGGCCAGGTATGATTTCCTTATGTAGAAAAAAAGTCTGTTTTATCTTCTGATAACTATAACACTGCACAACTCATAAATGCTAAGACAAGCTTAATATTTGGTTATTAGTAATGCTATGTCTATAGGCAGTTCAAAGATGTTGCTGCACGTTCTTTCAAACTAATTTAGTTGTGTTGTGCTGTGGATGTCAGGATTTGGTAGTTATAAGGCACTAGAGGCAGAGCTGTTCTACAGACTGTGACGTACAGAGGCAGCTCTGTGTAGGAGTGTGTGTCCAGTCATACGTCACACTTCTTGCCTGGCTTTCAATGACATCAAGCTCTTGCTGGCCTGCGCTCTCTCACACAGTGAGAAACATTACGGCTCTGCTTGCTGCTTGCTCCGAACACCATGAAAAACACTCTCCTTGTATGATCAATTTATCTTTAGAAATTCTGAATTTTATATTTTAGAATATTTGTATTTCCAAAATTGTTTGGAAATACAAATATTCTTCCATACTCTTCATTTCTTTTACTTAAAAATCAAATTCCATACGTGTCCACACCAGCGTAAGAACCCTGTTCGGAGTATGGCATCATAAGTATGTCCACAAATGACAGATGTTGAAAGTTTCACTCCTCCACACATCTGGCCAATCACTGCTTGGTGGGCAGGATATTATTCTAGTAAGTCACTGTGGGGCAGTCGTGGATCAGCGGTTAGGGTGTCGGACCCGTAACCGGTGGATCACTGGTTCGATTCTCCGTCCCGGTGTCCATGGCTGAGGTACCCTTGAGCAAGGTACCTAACCCCCACTGCTCCCCGGGCGCTGCACGCGGTCGCCCACTGCCCCGGGTTTGCTGTGTGTGTGTGCACGTCACTTGGGTGGGTTAAATGCAGAGAACAAATTTCGTTGGAGTGAGTTCCCTCCAATGACAAAATATGTCACTTTAATCTTTAATCTTTAATCTTAATCGTAATGCAGTACAAAACATTTACAATATATGCTGAGGGTCTAAATGCATTTGGCCACAAGTTCTCATCCACATCACAACCCGTGTCCACAAACGCACATTAGAAAGAATCTTTCTGGATTATGGAAACTTGTGTGTGAATGCATGGAAAAGTGATCCAGTTTAGTCCTCACTGACAGCTGCTCAGTAAGGAGATGCGTGTAACCAATAGGATGAGCTTATACAACACAGTGACTCACATCTTAAATAGGAACAATATATAGAGAATTGCATGGCATTTAAAAACCACATAAACTTGCTCTTACATTATCTGAGCCAGATGTTCTGTTTAGGATTTACTGAGTAACTCCTGACTGGTTTATTTGGCCTAATAAAACTTTCTGGCAGAACTTCCTTCATCCATCACCATTGCCTGAGTTCAGAGGGAATAAAAGAAAAAAAGAAAAGACAATGTTCGACACCAAGTTTAAAGACAACTTGAAGATTTTATTCAAGAACTGTATGTTTATCCATCACAAATAACTGGCAGATGCACAGAAACAAAGCATCATGTATGATCATGTTTCACTAACACATCCGCCAACTGTACAAATCATATTAAAAATCACTTCCAGCATTTACATCGTTGTGGGGCCTATATACACAATTGCAAGGATGGTTTCTTTTGCTATTTCCTCTTCACTGCTCAGTGCTCTCGTAGACTTCAAACCTGTACTGGATACCATTCTCCTCCTGCAGCTCTCGTGGAACTCCTGGAAACCTGTGGGAGAAAGTAAAATCTTACTGTATGTCCCATCTGGTGCACACAGACATGGTTATGGCACAGTGTATAACCCACAATAACACACATCATGTGACACACATTCAAGGGACATTACTGAAAAAAAAAAAAACATTTGGATTTACTACCTTGATTTTTAAATGGGTTTGAATTTATTTTTGAGAAAACCTTTATGGGCAATTCCAATTTATTACAACTTGGGTCTTATTTTCCTCAGGTTAGTTTAACTTATTCAGTTGAGAACATCGACAAATGAGCCCCCAAACTTGTTCCAAAACTCCATCGGAGTTTAAAGAACAACTTCCTGCCTGAATATCAACTTTTCAGGTGTTTCAGTTTGACCTCCAAATAAAGTGGTTGAGATAAAATGTTTGTTTGTTTCAAATTTGCCTCATAGTCTTGACCCATTTGATATCACCAAAACCACTGAACAAGATTCAGCTTGTAATAAACATCAATTATGCAAAAAAATAAAATAAAATAAAATAAAAAAAAGGTGAACCTGTGTGGTGATCTTACTCTGGTAGCAGGTGATATTTGTCTGGACTGATTTCAGGGAGGAACGTGTCACATTCAAACTGCTTCAGGATTCGTGTGACAAACAGTCTCCTGGTCCCCGGGCTCTCCATCAGCTCCTGTGTAGCCCAAAGCAACCAACACATAATTACAGAAAGAACAAATCTGTGCGTCCGCAGAGGTGTGTTATGTTGAATATCAGCTAATGACCACCACAGACAGCAGCACCCGGTATAACAGTAAAATTCAACAAAACACAATTATTTTCCATTGTTAATTTGTAATCACATACTCAAGATGACCATTCAATGGCTATTTGAGCATAGCGCATTTCTGTACGCTTTCCACTAACATGGCACAAAATTAACACTAGCCACTAATGAAATGCTGGTAAAATATATAATCGGTTGGTAAATTTGCTAGCTAACTAGCTAAGTGGTAATCTATTGAGTGACTGGTAAAAAATGAACTTTCACTAACCATTTGATCAGTGGACAAAAAAAAAAAAAAAAAAAAAAAAGTCATCCTAAAATGACAAAAATTAAAAACTGAACAATTAAAGCATGTGTGAGACATCTAACTTTAAAGAAAGGAAAAAAAAAACAAATTAAAAATTACTCCCAGACTTGCAGCTACTACCATTTCATTTATTATGGTTTGAATTGATTTGTGTTTATCACTTGGTACCTTTAACCACACGCACATATAGGAATGATCTGAATGATCACTGAGCTGGTAAGTTAAATTGCACAAAAGACTTGCAGTACCTTGTACAGAGAACTGCCTCCTATAACCCAGACCTGGTCAGCCTGGTCTGCCAGCTCCGTGTCAACCAACCTGAGGGCTGAGTTGAAGTCTGCCGCCAGGTAGTGTGCTCCTGCAGGGGGCACTCTGGAGGAGAAATGGCTCTCTGTCAGGTCATTGTTAAGACTGTGAAAAACTTGAAGCACAGTAACATTTCACTTTAGCACCTTTGGACCCTGCATCAACGTTCCTGAGCAGTGTTAAAACTTGGTATAGCAGCCCAATCTGGTGATTTCAAACCGGTTTGAATATTTCCCACTGGCCCAAACCTAATAATTATCAAAGGAAAAAGGTTTTTTTGGGGGGAAAATATAGTCGCCCATAATGCTGGTTCATTTAATAATAAAATTACATCCTGGTCCTATTACATCCTGAACCTTTGGGTATAGGACATATGTTCTGGTATGTAACTTCCTGTTTGTAACTCAAACAATTACTTTAAAGTGGCAAAACACCAGTTGTTGTCTATCAGCTACAGCATGGAGTTGACTTAGCCAGTTAGTCAAGCTCACGTAGTGCCGCTGCCATGTGCAAGCAGTCATACACCTACAGTAAAATATTACACTATTTGTACACAGTGTGGTGTGTCAGCATTAACTGTGTCTGACACATACTTGCACTGCCTGCTGAGGACGATGTTGATCCTGTTGTTCAGAGGTCGGTTCTTCTCAGGGATGGAAAACCACGTCTTCCTGCCCATGATCACCACATTCTGCTTGCCTGCAGGACGACAAGGTTGGAATTAGTTAGAGGATTTCTCTTTGATATACAGGCAGTTTTAACAGATCTAAAATTCCCACTATCCAAGGCTCCAGCATGTGTTGACTGTGTTGTTTTGAAACACATAAAGAGACAAAAAGTGGGTTGGGTCAGGAGTACAGACTATGAGGGCACTGGGTGGAGGTACGGTTGTGTTAACATCGCTGGTGATGGCATTATGTCATTCATTAGTGTGTTTATTCCATGAGTGTCACTTTGGCTTTATTCACACACAAACAGGACCATTATAGACAGAGCTGTAATGCATCTGATATTTGGCTCTGACATGAAGAGCCTCCTTACTGGCTTAAAACTGGCAAAGGCTTTACTGCAGTTTACCAAGTTAGAGGGCAGAAAAGGAAAACAGATTTACAGTTTTATGGAATGATCTCTTATCTGCTTTCTAGGGTACTTGAACATTTGAGCTGTTTTGTAATTTTATAATTGTAATTTTTTTTTTCATATTAAAATAAAATACACCATAAACCACAATACTGCTGCTACTGGTTATGATGAATTCATATTTATTATTTATTACAGGCAATGTTTGTACATTATTCTTTTATTAATCTTAGAGAATTTTGACTATTATTGCAATGGAAAACATCAAGCCAACACAACGCTGAACGTCTTTACTTATTTAGTCCCTCATCCGATTCTCTTATGGTTTAATATACAACCAATCAGCTGCAACATTAAAACCACCTGTGTGCCACCAAAAACAGCTCTGACCTGCCAGGGGAAGGGACAGTTTCATCATAGCTATTGGAGGAGTATAAAACGAGGTAGTTCACGCAGCAACACTATGCGACTAATAAAACTTCGACCTCTGGACCAGAAAAAGCTTATTCAGTTGAATTAACAATGCTGAAGTTACCTTTCACAGAGGGAGTCGCTGTCATCTGTCGGAAGTGTTTGAATTCGTTACTGTAAAAGAAGAACATATAATTCAAATGAAGACAAAGTTAATACACATACAGTGCTTCCGTGCAACCTACAAAGTCCCGTGCTGTTCGTTGTGTAAACATTAACGTTAACCTCGAGCTCAACTTAAACATCTTACTGAAGCTTTATTTGAGACTTTCTACTTTGACGGTCAACCAAAACCTCTTTCAATATGGCTTACGCAAGTCTAACAGGATGCCAGGGCAGGTCTCCATTCATCCCAATTCCCAGGTCAGGACACACGGCCACGATACCGTTCAAAATGCGGGACATTGTCACCGAACAGGACAATGATCAACTATGTGGTGTTTCTTTAGTACACCTTCCCGCCTGTAAATACAGAGGCACCGGAAATGACGATTTCTTCTTCGTCTTCCTGTTTTACGTCTGCTGACAACCTGTCGTTAGCTCACCGCCATCTTGTGGAGAGAAATAACTCCCACCAGTCCTGTTGTCCTATTAGTCAAAATAAATGTGATATCTAATAAAAGAAAGGGTAAAACGTATAAGCGGATCCTCCGGAAGAACCCATTTATTTATTTACTTTTTCGCATTTTTCTTGCGTTAACTGTTTTATTATATGTTCTGTTCAAAGCCTTCTCCTCACTGCAATGAGCAGACCATGGTGATCATTTGTGCATGTAAAACGTGAACTTGTTGGTTGTGAACAAATTGGTGCAATTCATGCCCAAATTTGAAAAAAACAAAACAAAACAAAACAAAAAAAAAAACAAGTTTAACCTCTAACTGGAAAGTATCATGAGATAACTTTTGTTGTGAATTGGCGCTATATGAACAAACTGAATTGAATTGAATACCTCTAACCTTACTGCTCCTACCGATGACGACACAAAGATCTGAATCTTGTATTATTTATTTCATTATTATCATAATTATTATTATTATTGTGGGATTGTGGTTATCCAGCCGGGGAACTTTTGGTCTGGACCTTTCAGCTTTCACATGACCCTGACCTTGGGACTCCCCAAAATCCACTCGCAATGAAAGTGAGCTTAACTCACTTGTTAAATATGTCATATTGATTTTTTTTTTTCAATCATTGGAAGAGTGATGTATTGAATTTTACTTAATAGTAGTAGTTTGACTGTATCCAAACCTACTTTTAGAATATTAAATGTAAATTGAGTATCAAATTGAAAGTAACATGTGAGTAACTGGATAAGGTTTTGAAACTATACAACAAATTTCTTGTGTTTGAGCATTAGTACAAAAACAAAAATGTGTTTTATTGTAACTGCCATGTCACAGACAGAACCATATAAACAATGCACATAAACCACTTCTGACAAATATAAAGCAATGTGCTTTAGGTAAACATCACAGTAGCTCAGACAAGGTTCTCAGAGTAGCCACGAGCTTTGGCACTGAGCCCTTATTGGTTGGCCTCTCAGCATCAGGGGGCACTCTGACTGTGAATACAGCATGGGCAGCAATGCAGCGAGTCATGGATGAAGAGATCACACTCCACGCAGAACACACTGCGACATACTGGACAGGAGAATATCTATAAACACAGACAGAGACAGCAAATAAATAAGGGTGGGTAGAGGGATCGAAGTTGAAGTTGCAATGAAAACAATGAAAGTACACAGTTTTTACTCTTAATATTACTATTATCTATCCATCTAGTTGGATGGCTATTATTAGTCATCCAAATTGAGAAAGACAAACTTCCAAAAAGACAGATGAAAAATGATGCAGTAGAGACCAAGATAACTTGATTTTTAATCCACAGTATGTGGCAAGTTTCAAATACAATTACTATAATGCATCTCAAATGCCCACAATGCCATACCTTTCAGTATATCCTATCTAGAAGGTCATTGGTAACTGTTGGGAATCTCTTTCACTTCATCATTCTGTTTTTTACAAGCATTATACTTCTACCTGTCATGAGTAAAGTGAACTTCATGTGTAAAATTGCTCCTGTGGAGCTCCTTTAAAAGTAACAAGAAAGTATGTTCTACCATCTGAAAGGCCTCTACACAACCAAGCAAACTTACACTTTTATCCTTCAGCTCCCCTTGACAAGCTTGACAGAACCTGAAACCAAATCACAACAGGTTTAGATACACAGCAACAATGCAATATCTGTGTGTGTGTGTGTGCGTGTGTGTGAGTGTGTGTATCAGAGCCACCTATCTTCTTGAAGCTCCTCCACAGAACTCTCTATGAAGGCCTCAAGGGGGAAGAGGTGGTGGAAGGATCTGGCAAGATGGGGGGCCAACACCAGAGTCAAACCTTGGAGACAACACATCACACACATACACCCGACAGTGTTGGTAATTTGATTAGTTTGAAGTCACAGTGCTTTTAAAAACAACAGCAAAAAGAACATACCACAGACTTTACACTCCACAGGAAGCTCTGTGTACTTGGCATGGCACTGCGGACAAAAGTATCCCCCCAGAGACAGACCTGATCCACTGCTGCTGTCCAGATGACTGGGAGACACACAACAGGTGCAACACGTGACAGAGAAAATTCACTATGGCACATGGTGGTGATTCACACTGTTGTTGTTTTTTTACTTACGCCATGCTGAATGAAGGCTTGGCATCCTGGTCAGTAAGAGAGGCCATGGTGTGCTGAGGAAAACCTGAGAGATCACAGGATTCCAGTCAGTCAACCTCAGAACAAATACTCAGCCTCAAAAAATAAAGAGCCATTTCATTGGTGCCTTCCCTGTCTGAGCTTGTGGTGGACTAAAATGCTGTAAATATGGATGTTGCTGCAAAATCATCATTCACCACTTCAGTATCTGAGCAAATGTGAAATATGATCACAATCTGCACTTCTGTTCCTGAGTTATGGTGCTGAATAATGGACGGTGTGAAACTGTGTCATAATTAGAGCATGATTTCTTGAGTTAAAGCTAAAATGGAGTTTTGTGAGGTCACAGCGACCTCTGACCACCAAAATCCAATCAGTTTATCTTTAATGTCCAATTGGACTTTTGTGCCAAGTTTGAATAAATTTCCTGGATGGAGACAGCATCTGCATACTGACCCATGCGTATTAAAGAGCATTCAGATGAGGAACTGGCTGGAGGAGGTTTGACATGCAGCATCAGCAGCTCTTTGAAGTGGCTCTCATCCAGAATGACGTGGTACGAGCCACCCGTTTCCCTGGTCAACACCGTACACACACGAACCTCCGCTGACAGGCCGATTACTGACACCCTCACCTTTAGAGACTTCAGGGTCTGACAGAGCGGGGACAGAGTCAGAGTTACATTCATATTAAGCTAAAATTACGGAAACAAATTAAGCCTAGCAGCTGAGCAAGTGGACACCGGCCACTGTGCCTTCACCTTAATCAGCTCGTAGATGTTGGCTGGGTCACATGTGGTAAGGCTGCTGAGGATTATCAGGATCTCCCGGCTCGCATGTCCGGGCATGTGCCTTAATGCAAAGACAGGCAGCAGCTGAATGACATTCAGTAGCATAACAGAAACCAATCCAAAACATGCAATTGTCAAGCTCCTCTCCTGTGGAACCACCCACCAGTTTCAGTCTGGGAGGCAGACACCCTCTCTACAATTAAGAGTAGACTTAAAACTTTTCCTTTTAAAGCTTATAGTTAGGGCTGGCTGAGGCTGGCCCCTAGTTCTATTATTTCTGTTATTATTGCTGTTGCTATGCATCTCAGTTGGAGTTTTTCCTCACCGCTGTCGCTTGGGGGAATGCTGGGTCTCTGTATGATATGGTCTTTGGGAGCCTACCTGAGGGTCTGTATGGCCAAGCTGAGAGAGTTGTACAATGATGGCTCTCCCACACACACAGTGTCCACCGCTTTCTTCAGAGCAGCAATGTGCTTCTTTGGATTTCCTGGTGAAACAAAACAACATCGAAGTACATTAAAACTGCACAGGATAACTTCGCAGACTGGAGGATGTGGCTGACAGCCAACACTACTTGAAAAATTTCAACAGATGACAGAGGCAAAAAAACAAAAATCACCGGAAGGTGTAGCTTTCTCTGTGCAGCTGATGGTGGAGACACTTGGTTTATTCATGCAATATTAGTATAAATGTTGTAATTTCTTTCTGTTGCAGTAATCCTGGTTTTAATGAGAAAGTCTGACAAAGATAACCTGCCTTTGGACTTTAAAAAGATAACCTAATAACTTTTCATCATTCTGTACGGGGAGCACAAGAAGAATCAAATATATATTGAAGTTCAAACTTATTTTAAATGAAAGTGGAACGATTACACATTACAGAATCAATCAACAGCAATAGGGGAGATCAGAAACAGTAAAAATCTAATAGGTCAGAAAATGTTAAAAGGTTAAGTGAAAATCAGAAGTTTAAAATTCAAGATGAGATGCATCTTTCATAAGCTTGCAATATATGCACAGGGGTACACTGAGGAGTGGAGTCTAACATAATCCTTTTACGTGACCCTCACCTGCCAGGTCAGTCAGCTTCTCAGCCCTTTTATTCTTCGTGGTGATAATGCCCACCTGAGGACACATTGCACATGGTGTCACTTAACAGCCCCTGGCTGCTTGTTGAAGGTTGTTTAAGCTGGCCATAACATGGTGGTCAGGGGAACAGGGTGGGTAACCCCACATCTCCTGTGTACTTACAACATCTGCTATCACAACACGCATCTTTACACAAGAATAATGAGAATAACAAAAAGCTGAACCTGCTGTGTTAAAACAAGAGCTGAAGGGATTTAAAAGTAATACAGGTTATTGTAAAACCTGCACAGAACTTGTGAGTGTGTGAACATACCTGACTAATGGGGTTTTGGTCAAAGTATTCATCGACAAAAGCTTCCATCAGCTGAAGAGAAAAAGAATTAAAGGGAAGGCACTTTACATTTAATGATATGGAATGGCTGCTGGTGCACAGTGTGACGAGTCTGTGACAGAATTTACCTTCAGAGTCGAAGTGAGGCGGTTTGGTTTCAAGTCCTGGTCTTCCATACTCCTTGAACAGTCAATCACCACATATAGGTGACGCATCTAAAGCACAGGACATCCCATAATATTTTGAGGTTTTTGGCAATTATACATTCTAATCAGGAGATCTTAGTTTCCTCATAGCAAAACCCACTTGTCCCAATACAGCACTTAATGTTAGGCTAACACCAGGGTGTCCAAATTGGTTTGTAGTGCAGTGTTCCAATGCCAAAATCACTCCTGTTTAACACTGAACAGCTCGACAGGGCATAGTGTGAGGGGTCAACACTAAGAATTTTTATAATGAAAACTGAGGGGCTTTACAGAATCTCATAGACAATACTTAAAAGTAGAGAGAGGCTTGAGTGCGTGACCACTTCTCAGTTGTGCTGTGTTATAGACAAGCCAGTCTTTGTAAATGTCTTTGGTCAGCCACAACATCTGCAATTTACATTTTCCAGACATAGCTGAAGGTTTGCTCAACGTGAGCTTTCTCACTCGTTTGCTGTAACTTGCATCTTCTAACTTCAATTACTCATACATGTATGTGACTGTTACACTTTTTTGAAGCAGATGGGGATTAAAACAGTGACTAATAACTTCAGGAGATACACATGTAGACAGCAGAGTGCAGATTATTTACTAACATTAAATGTCAAAAGAATTTTCAAAACTCTTGCTTTGCCATATTCACAAGAAGCAACTCGGGATGTGGAATCGTGCAGAGAATGAGAGAGGAACAACTTTGATTAGGAAGGAGACAGAACTAACTCACCATCCCAAGCCTCACTTGACCATGGCTTTCTATCACCCTGGGGAGGAAACAAGGTGGCATTAAGTTTGCACTAACAACAGCAACAGCAATAACATTTTGGAGAATTAGAGAATTAGCTGGAATTAGGACTGGAATTTTAAAATAAATACACACACACACACACATATATATATGTAGTCATTTGGCAGCAAGAGGAAAGGATTCCACAAAAAATATAGTAGTATATCATACATTGCACTTGTGGGTATTAGAAGAAAAATACACTTTCCAAATGGATTCAAATGTACAATAGTGATAATGTTACATGACTGAGTTATAACTTAGAGAACAGTGGGTCTCAAATACATCACACAGAGAGGACAACCTACACACCCACACACACCTTTTCCTTTTGGACTGGAACAGGATCTCTTCCACTGTGGCTTTGAGTGAGCCGGATTCATCCTCCTTCAGCACCTCCCTGTAGGAGAATACATCAATTCCACAATGCTGAATCAAATGACATCAAACTGTCTCAAGTTGAAAATGCCCAGAGTTTCACAGTCTTACCATGTTCTCTCATAGCCCCCTTCCCAGCGCTTAGCTCTCTCTGGTTCTTCCTCCATTGTGTCCACCGGCCAGAAATTCAACTGCGCTAATAGCTAAAGGAGCGGAGAAACAACAGCTTCACATTAACACACGGGTCTGCTGGTCAGGGTGGCCCACGTGAATTCATGGCCGACTAATCGCAAGGAGTCACTTGTGATTTTATTACATTCCATCTAAAGCTAGTTTGTGTCTTTAATACGCCGAATGCTGTATATTAAGAAGACACTTGTAATTCCTTAAAGACTGTGCTCTACAAAGTAGGCTGTGAAGACAAATCAGAAACGCATAACTCAATTCAGAAGTATTCTGAATGGAATTAGGCATGTCTCTGTGACAAAACAGAAAACCTCATCGGAAATTCTGGTGTTACCATAAACAATAATAAAAAGTCTAAGACGAATTATTTGCTCAATACTTGAATGTAATGACTGACTAAAAGCTCCACAAAATTAGCGACTAATCAACACAGTATTCAGTCCCAAGTATACTGTAGAGTTCAGCATCATCCTGTCAAAGCAGGTATTATCGGATGTCGAACAATAACATTAGTAAAGATAATTAACGCTGGTTTCCTGCACCAAATTATTTGCTGATCTTATAGCATTATGTACACCTAGTTATGTCAACTTAAACTATAGTACAGTTAGGTATTTTTTTGGACGACAAGTTACTAACGTTACTCCAAATCAGTATCTTGTAACACAACTTGCTAGTCAGCAATACTCTTAACAAGCAGGTTTCTTTTAAGTAATCATGGTGCTAACGTCAGTCGAGTTACAAAACGTGTCGTCTAGTTAACATCTTGTAACTGTGTGTGGTACAACTTATGAACTAATTTTACAAAAACAAAAAGTCAGCTGTAGCTAAAATACCAGTGAAGTCAAACGCCAGCTGGTGCAACGGATTTTCTGTCCGTATAGAAACATGTTCCCCAGAGAAAATATCCGCTCAGTTAATAATTATTCACTACACATGCGGCGCCTGCTACTACTACTTACAGTAACTTAACAGCAGCATAATTACAACGACAGGCTTTATTTTCACCTATCGATGGATTCCGTGTGCAAACGTTATGTCAAACACAGTAACACAATAAGACCACTCAAAGCCTAACATATTTTATTGAGAGCTTACATCACTGCTTTCTCCAAAACGTCCAACGGATGTTACTGATTGTAAAATACATACGTTGCATACATCTGTTCAGAGAAGTAGGTAATTTTTACAACAACTACAGATCTGTAGAATAAAAATATACACGCAATCTTGATTTGATTTGTTTTTGAATAATGCAGAAATTAGAAATTTGTTACAGTAAAAGACAAATGTCAATGGCACATGGATCCATCAGGTCGAGTTTTCCTTCTAATATCCACCATGACAGCAGTCCATAATAAAAACGTACAATTAACAGGACATATGTTTCATCATTAAAAGTACAAAAGTACAGAAAATCTTATTCCAGAACAATTAACATTGTCTCAAAAGACTGAAAATAAACATTATCTGCAAGGGTGGCCAGTGGCATAATGATGTCATTTGTTGTACATGAAACACACACACACAAAAAACATAACTAAAGCATACCTGTTAATAAAAAGTCACTAGTACTGAAATAATCTCACATCTCTCAATTTTTAACTTCCAGAGAGAAAAAATAAAATACACTTTATACACCTAAACAGTTCTTCATGAAACTCACAGAGGCTGAAGAATTGATTATAGTAAAAGAAAAAAAAAACAACCACTGCCTCTGCCCCCTACTTTCTGGAAAACAACTCATTTGATTGGATTGATACAGAAGTATTACAAAGGCGACAGGCTCGCAACAGGTTAGTAAAACCACAGAGGTTTGAAAACCTAAACGCAGGGTGGCAGGAAATTGCCGATTTGTCTCTTTCTCAGGATGAGGGGATCAGAGGTGAAGGTTCAAGGTCGGCGGTCATATTCGCTGATCTTCCTCTTGATGTGTGATAGTTTTGATCTGAGATATTTACACCTCTTCTTCTTAATCTCGTAGCTTGTGGACTGCAGAGAATAATGCAAACAATTAGATTTTTATTGACAAAAAAAAGCTGTAGTTCAGAACAATTCTGCAGATAATCGCTGTCTTTGCCTCACCCTCTTAAGATTCTTCAGTTTGGTGAATTCATCCATGGCATCCTGAGATTGGAAAAACAGTAGTGAATGATCTGAAGAAAGCACCATCACAAATTCACACACAAATTTGTTTTATGCTAAACCAAGTTTTCTCAATTTCTCATTTCCTTTATGACCAATAAGCACATTTTTTGGGTCAATAATTGGAACTGCCATCACAACATGAGGTGTGTGAATTGGGCTATGGCATACATCGATGTCACTTTTACTTAACTGCTGGTGAATTTTATAATAAAATAACATTGCATAACTTTATCCCAACAACATTTTATTCTCTTTATTCTCATTGCATGCACACTTCTCATCTTGATCTAAACTCAGATTTTAGATCTTTCAAGAAGGCCAGACTATCCATCCTTACTTCAAAGAGTCGAATGTCAAATTGGCACCAGCACACTCACCAGGAACTGTGGGCTGCCCTCAGGGTGTCGGCTGAGCTCTCTGTCCAGGTCAGCCAGGTCCTTATTTATGCTGTCCAGCTCAGCCTGCAGGCTCTTGTACTCCTGGTGATCCCGGTCAAATTCACGTTTGTAGCTCAAACGCTCTTGCTCATCCACAATTGAAGGAAACATACTACAGATGAGAAAATAATGAAATTTACTTGGACAATTCATTATGTGGCAACTATATAGTAACACCCTTTAGATACACTAGAGGGTGATAAATACACCTGGCAATGTGCACACAGGAACGAGTTGTGGTACATAAATACAAATCAATTCCAGTGAAAATCTTTTTCACAGTTTTACTAACATTGGCTATCAGATCCTTTCATATGCACTCACTTGCTGTAGTCCTCCTCATCCAGCTCATCTCCAGACTCCACACCTGTGTCATAGTCCTTCAGTCTGGGCTTCAGGACTCCCACAGAGCTGCTGATGTCTGAGTCTCTGCAAATACAGTCATTGATTTATTCATTTTTGTAGCAGCCTCGTCACATATCCATTTTTCGCAACAACAACAGGTTTGAAAACGATGCCATCTACATTGCGCTCCTCTTTGTCCTCCAGCACCTAGACTTTCCAGGAACGTACACAGGTGCACAACTCAACAAAATATATACGGTGACTAGACTTTCATTATGTACATAAATTATCCCAATTTCTTCCAGCAATATTCAAACCCTGAGAAATCTGTAATTTGTATGTCACTATAACTTCCAGGAGAGAGTCAGACAGTGAGGGAGGAAACCAGTGAACATGACTTAATGTAACGTGAATAAAACATTACCTCATCTGTGAACATTTCTGAGTCACATCAAATCAGTTTTCATCAGCAATGGTGGTTGTTTAACAACACAGACTGCACATAAGTTAAATCAGTATTTTCTATACTCCATTCCATTCATTTTGAATACTGTACAGTTCTTTTTAAAAATATATATAGAGTCAGCCAAAATAATGTATACACGCATCAGGAAAAAAGGGTAACGCCACCTTTGGCATTACTTTGGTCAGTTCCCAACAACATTAAGCTGAAAGTCAGTGTCAGTAAAACCAATGAGCTTGCGGAGGAATACTACTGTATGGTCACTGAGAGAACTGTATGTGTAGGCAAATGAAGTGGATTCTGAGAGAACAGGAAGTACAAATTCTAAAATGTGGATGCTTCAAACACATCTTCAGAAGATCTATACAATCAGCAGTTTCGAGGTGGGCAACTAATATCAGGGTCACCAATTTAGCATTTGATCAAATGTGAAGTATGATCACAATCTGCCCTCCTGTTTGAGGTATGATGTTGAGTGATAGACAGAAAACACTATGATGTTATAGTGAAAGTGACCTTTGACCTTTTGGATATAAAATGTTATCACGTCATCATTTTATTCTGAAAGACATTTGTGTGAAATTTTATAATAAAAATTAAAGGATGAATGAACTTGTTTTGTGAGGTCACAGTGACCTTTGACCACCAAATTCTAATCAGTACATCTTTAAGCCCCAGTGAACGTTCATGCCAAATTTCAGTAAATTCTGTTAAGGCGTTCCTGAGACAGACCGACAAACAACCTGAAAACATAATGCCTCCGACCATGGCTGACCCCAGTCCAGATACATAAAAGGATGAGAGGCCTTGGTGATGTGCTGTATGATGCATATCTTACCCTGGCAGGTAAAGAGGCTTGCTGTGGTCCAGCTGGTCCAGATAGTCTCTGGATCCCCCAACTTTTGGGTTATGGTCATTCACCAGCACCTCTGGGTCACCAGACACATTATTCACCTGGAGCAAGAGACAAGGTCAGATATTCGCAACAGAATTTGACAGAAAACCTGTCACTGTAGTTTGACTTTCAGTGTTGGTCAGATGCTTCGCTTCAGTTATGACTGCTTCTTATTTTTAACCGTTTCTCACAAGTCCCTCAGGCTGACGAAACTCTTCCATAAATAGCTACAAGCACCTACGAACTATTGATTACATTTACTATATCACATTTTACTATCCAATGAAGATGTTTGTACGTATGGCCTTCAGTGGCATACATTCTTGAATTTAAAAGAAGATGTTTTACGATCCTTCTTCTGTTCCATACTACAAAATATAGTACAATTACACATCAGTCTTAGATTAAGAAACTATAAAGGATTTTTTTTTTTTAACCTTCATATTACAGAGATTATAAAAATATGTTTGCCTTAGGTTTCGGTCAGGTTTTTCCAGAGGCTCCTCTCATACTTGCCCTAGTTTGTACTTAAGCAACTTGTTTTCTCTCATATGATAAACAGTGTGGCTGTGTGCAGCATTCACTAGGACCAACCGGTTCGTCTACCTCGCCCTGCATGCCTGAATACCAACCGATACCATCACTTCCATGAACAGGAATTCTGAGAAAATGTGTCTAAACCAGTACAACTACTGAAATGTCAGGTCTAAGCATTTCTGGGAAAGATCACACACCTGGAATGAAAGCTATGCTGGAGTGGAAGTAGTTTTCAGGTTAACACTTTTACTTGTGAAACGCTACTCAGAACGAGAAACATGTCATGTATGAGCACTTTGACTTGTATTGATGTTCTTTCGTCCAACCACTCCTCAGGATTTCAGTGTTGTTTAGATACTGTATGTTCTAATAGTTGTTGGTTATTTGTTTATTTTATTTTTAGAACACAACATCCTAACATCGTGCTGACATCACGCTGCAACTAAGACTGGCTAAACAGACCACACCTAGAAACTGCAAATGAAACCATCTTTGTCTGGCTGTCACTCTCTCTCTCACACACACACACACACACACACACACACAGAGCATTTTTAGGAATGTGCCACATCAGAGCAGGATACACTCTGTGCTCTTTTCACTGAAGTGAAACACTTTCCTACGTAACCATTTTCTGAGAAAAAACAAAACAAAAAACAGCCGTTGTATATGGCCTTAGGATATGCTCAAGAAAACTCTATACATGAAAAGTTTGATTGCCAACTGATTTATTTTTTCAGTCACTCTTAAAGCAAAATTTAAAGCAAAACATTTGTTGGTTGCAGCTTCCTAACTGTAAAGATTAACTGCTTTTTGTCATTTATGATAGTACATGTATAGTTTTTGACTGTTGGTTCAACAAAAGAAGGAATCTGACGATGTCACTTTGGGTACGGGAACATTTTGGTGAGAACTTTTTCACAATTTTTTGATATTTTATAGACGAAACAATTAATCGTGAACATACCTGGCAGATTAATCAGTAATGAAAATAATCATTATTGGAAGAACTACACAAATATCAAAGTAGAAGTCTGATCAAAGTCTCGGTTGTACTCAAATTCGAACACACAACAAGAGAAAAGCAACAGTAATGGGTTTAACTGGTTTGTGTTTGTGTTTAACTGCACAGCAAGCAATGACTGATACAGAGTGCAGATTTGTTGAACTGACCTAATGTATTTAGATAAATCTTAATTTGTTGAATGGAGGTATATTTAATTGATCCAGGCTAACATCCCACTCAGCTCATATAAACACACATGCGCACTCACCCACTCCCCGATGCTGTTATGTAGACCATTATCAACAACTTTCACTTCCTCCCAAAGAATGCGTTCTGGGCCCCAGCGCCTGATCATGGAGCGAGTCTTGACTGCAAACACCAACAGGATGATGAGGGCAACAAACACCAGGAAGCCCAGGACGATTGCAATGGCCTGCAGGAACAACAGGACTCAACAATGTCAGTGGGATGAAATTATAACCACCAGCATCCACTAACAACAAATATAAAAGAAGAAATCTCTGTTTGTATGCATATAAAAAAATAATCATTAAGACATAATAATAATAATAATAATAATCCTTGTCTATAATCCAAATTTGTATTTGCACACACACAGAGACACAATTAAGACACTTCTGCCACCAATCCAAACAACACTCAGTCACTCATTAAAAGCAATTACATTAGCTTTTGGCTGCTGTCTCCATGCTTATGGATGTCACCATTGTCATGAAGTTACACGTCTCAGTTTGATTTTATATGGATCATACTGAAATTAATTAATAATTACAATTATTTTTATTACAGTGACTGTCTGGATGCTGTGAAACAACATACAGTAAAAGAAAACTTCACTTATTTCTCTTAAAACTAGAAAAAGAAAATCGCTCAGCAGGTTGAGATAACGTGACCTGCGTCCAGCGTGATTTCCAGTGATCTCAGTAATGTTTCAGAAATTTGTATCATCGTTTAAAAAGTTGATTTGGAATGGAAAAGCATATCACACCTCTTGAGGCTCCACCACACAGTAATGGTAGAGGTACTGGTTGAGGAAGATGCCCTGGGCCTGGTCCTGGTTCTGATACTGGGCACACAGCTGGCGGATTTGGCTGTAATACATAGACCCTGTGGACTGGGCTGTTGGATTCACTGCTACCAGGTACACAATAGTGGCAATGACCATAAGAAACGCCAAGATGGCACAGATGATGATGGTTGCTAGGTAGAATTTCGATGAGCGGGCAGCATTTTGCCTCGAAACAGCCAACACAAATATGATGAGCACAGCTATGAAGGTGATGGCAGCCATGGCGATGATGAAGCCTTTGCCAGCTTTGGGATCCATTTGTGTACTTCCATAGCCATAGTAGCCGCCGCCGCCACCACTGCCTCCATATGAGCCACCACCATAACTGCCGCCATATGAACCACCATACGAACCACCATATGAACCACCATACGAACCACCATAACCTGGCAACAAGCCAGCTCCACCACCCAAACCCATGAGGCTCATGTCGTAGTCCCAGGCCAGCGTGGAGGCCACACAGGCAAACACAGCCACACACATGATAATGATGATGATACACAATATCTTCATCACGCCAGGTGGCGAAGTCCAGCGATAGAAATGAAGCATCTTATCTCCTGGGTAGTAGGAAAAGGTTGGGTTGGACATGAGCTCGCTGTGCCTGTGTCTGCTGCTATGGCTGCAACAGAAGAGGACAGAGAAGGTCAGCGTGTACTGTAACAGGACACACAGTGAATCTGTGATCTGTAACCTCCTAGCTGGAGCTGCACTCCACATATGGCACAGTAAACAATACTCACACTAAATACTGATATAGAAAGAATCCAGCTATGCAACTGATAGTGGACAAAGCTAATATGAAGTCGAGATAACTTACATGTTTTACTTACAAAGAAAACCTTTCATTTTGGGGTAATCTACTTTTGATTGCTTATTAAAGGAATAGTTCAACATCTAGTAAAATCCTGTTGTTGTTTTGAGCCCCATTGAAATGGAATTAACATTAAAGGGGGAGGTGGGGAATAAAATATTCACTGTGCTCCTGTGATTTAACTCATCGCTCAGGATGGCATTTTAACCATAAAAGAGTTACAGGATGTGCTCAGTAATTGACACGAACATTCAGAAAGACATGTCGGATGTTTGAATTGTTACTGAGGTGAAGGATGAACAGTTACCAACATACACACACAGACACATGGAGATAATGTTAAGATCTTCCCTCTTCCCATTGTACAAAGAGGTCCAGGGCATGTTTTGCCTAGCGTAGACTGGAAATTGAAAAATTTCATTGATCAACTAATGGATTAATCATTGCAGCTCCATGTATCTTATCCCTCCCTGTACAGGACCCACAGAGACGTGATAATGTGGCTTTTTGTTTGGCTCAGTCAGAAAACAAGCATATTTCCCATAATTTCAATATGTTCCTTTAAACAATTATGCTGCTTATGTTGGAACCTTCAGCAGCTATAGAGGTACGTGCATTAAAAAGGAGAAGTACTCCACCAAGGTACAGCATAGATTCAATCAGGTCAATCAATGAATCACTGAAAAAAGCATGTAGAAAAAGTATATCTGCATATGTTAGGACTACATGTGAAATATATCTTCTGTGTGTGTATGCTCGTGCGTGTGTGCGTGTCTGAGACATGAGGATCTCTATCTATCTTATAGATAAATGTAGGCCGACTTACTGTTTGCTGCCACTGGAGTGGTGAGGCGAGGGGTTGTGTTTGTTGTTCGGCATACTGAAATGCAACTGGAATTCAACCTGCTAAAATAAAAAGAAAGAAATAAATAAATAATTTTGCAAAAACATAAAAAAGTCCTAACAACCACTCTTAATGTTTGACCAACATCATATTATTGTCTAATCCTGGCAAAAATGTGAATATTTGAAGGAAAAATTTAGCAAGACTATGAATCTGACCACACCTTTCAGTAGAAACTATGTGCAATTCATGTATTTTTCTGTAAGTATGCACATTCCATATCAAGTCTTACTGATATGAATGGAAATCAGTGGCTGAAGAAAACATTAAAAATAAAAAAAAACACTATGCTTGTGTTAATCTAGTAATGGTTTGCTGATGTTCAAGTGCTACAATCACAGACAGGTGACAAATTAAGGAAAAAAATAAAGTGTCTTCACTTTGTCTTGGCATTGAATCTAGTGTCTGAACCCTACTGGAGGGGAAGAACACCGTTCGCACAAAGATATTCCCTCATTTAGTGTTTTGATGATGGCGGTGCAGAGTGCTATCGAACACGTCTTCCACTCGGCGTTGAGATGAGGCCATATCATATGATTCACATCAATGCATCAAACCATTCAGTGAGCCCTTGGGCCCTATGGATCCTGGAAGAGAGCACCACCATCAGCCGAGAAATGTTTCATCAAAGGAAAAAGTGGGATCACTCAGAACACTTTAGCATTGACCCACAGTGAGACTTTTCTCTAAGAGGGACAAGTGGACCCAAATCATGCCATCGAAATGTCCCCACAGCCCACAGACACTGCAGGGGTCAAGCACTCAGGCCCGTGTCTCTCTCTTGGTGGACGACACATATGCAGAACATGTCCAGAACATGACCACATCACTTTTTCCCCACATCTCTGTAGACCAGTGCCTTTCTGCACCACTGAACTCTAAAATGTGCTTGCTTCTTTGTAACGAGGGCTTCATGCACCTCAGTCCACCCATCATATCGCTCTGCAGAATTATCTGCTGTTGCTGACGCGGTCTGATCATGTCCTGTATTGACACTGTCAGTCAGTCCTTCTCCTCACATATCCACTAATGTGAGTGCAGCTTCCAACCCTTCTTACTGATGTCTGTCCCACAGATCTAAACACAGATGGGGTCACTTTAGTCTCTGTTCATACTGAAACATGATGCAGCTGAGCAGTCTTTGTGTCTGAAGCTGCTGCCATCCTCTTTCAGAGTCTCTAAGATGGCTTCTCTCACCATCTTGGTACGACATCAGAATGGACCTGCTCACCATCGTTATACATGATGCCACAGAGCATGAGAGGATGTTAAGTGTTAAACCTGTGTGAAAGCATCTGCACTCATTTTATGTTTCTCCAGTCATTTATTTAGGTTGTTCCTTTAATAAGTCACCAGTCTACATGTTTGGAAAGTAAGGTATCCCTTGTACATTTCATTTAGAGCATGAAGGATAGCTCACTTCATTAAAAAAAAAAAAAAAAAGTTTAAATATTGACCTGCTGCTGTTCAACGACTCAAACCAAAGCAAGAGGGAGGCAAGTCTACAGCTTGGACTTAAAGTTTGTTTATGGTGAAACAAAAGCAGCAGTAAGTGGGTGGAGATACACTGGCACACAAAGTGAAACTGTCTATTTTCAAAACTTAAAAGTTGATAAGTCAAACTGAGTTGGGTTATCTCAGAGTGAAACTACAGTCTGTACACAATCCAGAGTCCATGCTGTAATCGGCCTAAATTTTCTCCTCCCGTAGGCCTTAACGTTATATCAGCTCACAAATCGATATGATACCTGCTATTTACATTCTAAATCATTTACATTCACAGCGGGAATTTAACACCACGGGGGGAAAAGGTGATGAAAAACAGAGTTAATAGAGCAAAGACAAAAACAAAATATAGCTAAGCGCTTAACGAGCGCAGCAACAAATAAAATAAGTTAAACGCGCGATTTGTTCAAACATTTTAAAAGACTCCACTGTAAATTAAAATGACTCTATATTCTCTGCACAGTGTATAGCCAACTTACCTCTTGTTAGATTCCGCCCTCCAAATTCGGTTTGAATGTCGAAATTGACCCACCTAATGTGATAAATCGACCGATCCCGATGAAGACAGGAGAGAAGCTAAAGGTGATGAACACAAACAACACCTGCTCTAAGCGCGCAGCCGCATCCTGAGCGCTCTTCACGCGCTCAGGGACCGCAAAGAGACTCGCCCACAGGTGTGCGCCCATCACGTGGGTTCCTCCCCAGGTCATACAGGACCAACCTGTCCTCCACCCCACTCCCCACCCCCCGCAGCTTCCAGGACAAGGCAGTCGGACACTTTAGTCTCCCTGGACTCCACAACCCAAGTCCATCGAAAGTTAGCACTTTGTCATTGTGGCTCTAAACTGGAATGAATTTCAGTGTTATCATTCATCATAATGAGTGAAACAGATCTTATAATAGGCTATATGTCAATATTTTTAAGTTTCCATTATAATTTTCTCAATAAGACATTTAATATTGACTAGGATCATCAACTTTATGTCAAGTTTTCTTTTAAAATCAGTTAAAATGGAAATTAAACGTAAATTTTTTTACAGAATAAAAAAGTGAGTGTGAAAAATTTTAAGAAGTCTTAATTGCTGATTATACTTTACATGCACTATTTAAAAATTCAAAGCTTTCGTGCGTATCTATTGTAACCTGACGCATGGAAGGCTGTCATACTGATCCAGTTTTCCTGCTGAGGAAAACAGACAAGAGAACGCCTCCAGTGTTGTAAAACCTGACACCTCGGCTCAGAGAAACCAGTCCTCCCGGCCGTACACAGGCAGAGCAGCCATCTTACGAGCTGTTCATTGACATGGACATGGAAGCTTTGCCGGCAGTCAACTTTTTCCAGGTCACACCAGAGTGAAATGATATCCAGTATGGCCGAAGTTGACTGTTTTTACCCTCAGATGTGTTGAGTATTTGTCAAGGGATCACGGAGAGGGTAGCCTCCCCTCCTCATTTACTGAGGGTTTCATTTATCCACACTATACTGGTGTAAATAACAGTCTAATTGAATATCCAGTGCATATGTAAATTCTGCTCGTTTTGCATGCTTCCAATTATTATGCTTATTATTTTTAAACAATTGTACCTCAATATTGTGACAGAGAAATTGAATTTGGACCACAATTTTAGAATAAAAGAAGGCACAACACATTACCCCAGCCCCCCCCCAAAAAGACATGCTGTAATATTTTCATCAAGAAATTATAATGGTCTATAATAATACAAACTTAATCAGACTACATTATTATTTTCTTACTGCAGATCAGTAAAATCCAAAAGAGAAATAAATAAAGTGAAGTACATATTTAAGTCTGTTGTAGTCCCCGTCCCAAAGACAGCCCAGCCTAGTAACCCCAGTGACTATCGCCCCATAGCCCTCACATCTGTGGTGATGAAATGTTTTGAGAAGCTGGTCAAAACATTCATCACCTCCTCTCTGCCCCCCACCCTGGATCCCCTTCTGTTTGCATACCGCCCAGACAGATCCACAGATGACGCCATAACCTTCCTGCTGCACAAGACACTTTCCCACGTAGACACTAGGATGGAGAACTATGTGAGAGTGCTGTTTGTGGACTACAGCTCAGCATTCAATACCATAGTCCCCTCCAGGCTGGTAACTAAGCTGTGTGATCTTGGACTGAACTCCTCCCTGTGCAGGTGGATCCACAGCTTCCTTACTGGCAGACAACTCTACCCCCCCCCACCCTCAACACTTGTATCTCGTATATTTAGTTTGTTATGACAAATTAATGTTTCTGCTTACATCATTGACAGACAATGATAAATAAGCATAAATTTACAAAACATAAACAAAATTATGAATGAATATGAACTTTGCTCTGATTTTCACTGTAGTCATCACATTGAATGACTAATGTAACAGAAGTCATGCAGTGCGATACCTTCATGGCTATAGTCCCAAAAGGCAAAAAATCTTTAAAAAAAAGTGTTTTATTGGCATAAAGCAGCAGAACAGATCAGATGATACAAGATGATACAAAACAATATACATACACAAATCACTGTACAAATATCAGCATATAAAAGGAATGGCTTGAAAAAAAAACCTCATCTAAAAATCTATTCTATTCAACACTGTGATGTCAGTGTGAGAGACAGTTCATACATGTGCTGTGCAGCAGGGACACAGGACAGAAGACAACCCAGTGACAACAGAACACAGTGAGCACAATGGCAAGCAGCTAAACCTCCACAGTATAGCATACAGGACACAGTAGTATATTCTATCCAACCAACAATATGTTAAGTTAAGTTAACCTTTAACAAACCTCTACTGACACCTATGTCCGCTACACTAGAAATGGGGGAAGACCCGACATAGTCTTAACCCTTTTTGCATCCTTATTTAACCTCTTGACCACTCAAGGTGCCTTATTTGTACCCTACACCCTTTGTTACATCTGCTTTCTGTAAACTGTCATTTTTACTGACTTGCTTTCTCAGGACGGGGCAGTAATTGATTTTTCTGCATACTGCCATACATGTATGTTGCCTGTTTTTCTGTAATGAGCTGTAGCACTTTGTTACTCTGATTTGAAAGGCACTGTATAAATACAATTTGATTTACTTATTTACAGTGGAAATAAGTGTGTTTGATTGTCATCATACACACTCTCAAATGAAAAAAAAAATCATTTCAGTTCTGGTAAAATTATATATAGCAAACACAAGTATAAAATGAGGCAGCTAAAAAGTGGTCAAGGGGTTTGTATCTGCTTCAACTCTGCATTGCTAAGATAGGATAAACACATATTGGCCAGAGACACACACACTGATGAAACTGATTATCATCCCTTATCAGCAAATTTAAAAAAAAAAACAAAACAAAAAAAAGCACATTTCCCAACACGTTTCTTTAAAATGTGATCTGCATCACAACCTGCAGTGAGTAGTGAACACCTTATCATGCCTTTCATTTAGGTTGCACCTGCTGTCTGCATTCTGTCCTCGTTTTCAGATGCCATTTTTGTGGTTCACTACTCTGTAGGATGACATTTCTACCTACTGATGATGTTTCTATCTGTGACAATGATTTTCATATCCGCCATGCTGACATTACTGACAGCAGTGATGGCATATTCACCTGCTTGAATGTAATAAGGCCATATCTACATTGAGCAGTCATGTTTTTTTGTTGTTTTTTTTTTATTGCACTAATCTCTGTACAAGATATCACACTTTCTTATATAATTGCAGACAGCCTCTGAATTCCAGGTGCGCTAATGGCAACGTTAAACCGAAGGGTGTAGCTGCAGTCGTTTCATTCTATGGCCTTGTTATACTCCTGAATCTTCTGTTTGATATGAGAGAGCTTGTTCTTCAGGTACTCACACCTCTCCCTTTTTTCCAAATACGTTGGGTCCTAAAAACAAGAAAAACAGAAATAAATTACACAGTACAGTTACAGTAACATGCAGAAAACAATACATTTTTGTTTCAGATAGACATCAAAAAGTGATCGAAAATACAGAATCCCCCATTTCCAAAAGAAAAAACCCCACACCACAAACAACGCAAAAAACAAATCAATCAAATCACATCCAAAGGCATTAATCAGTTTGTGGGTAACCAGACAAACCGTAACAAATGGGGGAAAATGGGGAGAATGAAAATGTATCTGTCCTTATTAAAGGGGCAGTCAACTGATCACATAAAATTGAGGGGAACCGAGGACAGCTTCAAAAACATCTGAGCTACCTGAAACAAGATCGAATAACTTTCTCAGTCTTATTGTACTTACTGTTGCTCCTAAGTTATTTACTGTCATGAATATGAATACAAGCAGTGAGGCTAAAAAATGGAATTTTATGATTTTAAATTTTATGATCTGCACTAAGGGACATTAGATCATCCAACCTGTAGATGATCACATTATCTCAGCTGTGCTACATCCTACCTCATCTTCTCACAACACACAAGAGGACTAAATAATCAAATGTCACGTAATAGTTTCAGCAGGTAGATGACAGCATAGTTATATTCTCCAAGAGTGGCTCATAATAGCATCGAGCATTCCTGTCTTAAGCTCAAACACTGAAGTAATGTGGCATGATTTTGCTTGATTCATGAGCGACAGAATGAGTTGAAAAGCTTCTACTTTCACTCCAACAACTTTTGTTAGGATGACAAAGTGATTAATATATCATCTAAACTTACTTATTAGTTGTTTAGAGGCTGCATGTAATTCTTAATTATTTAAATAATTTAGGTACTTGAGTAAAATGTTATCTTGTATACGGAATGAGCTGCTAAACTCATATGATATGAGGAATATAAATACCAAGGTTAGCAGCGTAAATAAAAAGCAATCCAACACAGAAAATCAGGAATTTTATTTTTGGTGGCTATGGGAAAAAAGACTTTTTTGCATTTTTAAAAGAAAATCAACTTTGTGTACCAATTAAGACATGATTAATAGCTGAAATCAAAAATTTTAATTTTGATGTTTACACAGAAAATGTTGTGTTTCCACCATCTACAGATGGCTTTTTGTGGCTTTTCCTTAATATAGTCATTAAAGGCTTGATTATGCTACTGAGTTAGGGACTAAAAGTCAGAAAATCTTGGCCTCTGCTGCTCTGATTTAGATCCTTTGTTCATCCATGCCAGTTTCACACAAGTCCCCCATGTCCACTTATACAAATACAGAATTACTAGAGTTCCCCTTTAATGTAAGTTGAAGCAAGCTCTTTTGTTACGCTTTTTTGTTAAGCAATGTTTTTATGGCACAGGGGCCTCAAGGGTTCATAGAAGCAGAAATGTCTTTCTAACACATTAACCCGAGCATGAACTCTGACAGCCACTCTGTGAGTGACAATGAACGAATCATAAATCACATTTTATGATGTATACTTACAGCTTTCTTCCTCTGATATTCCATTAAAATGCCATTGATCCGCTCCTTCTCCTGAAACATAATTCCCATGTTACTGGACATAGTAATAGAGTGTAGACCCATCTGTGCTCCTGCGTGAGTGTGTATGTGTGTGTCTGTGGAATGAGGTACCATTTGGCTGGAAGGCCGGGAGGGAAGGTTCTGCATCATCTCGTCCATCTCTTCAAACTTCTTGGCCATGACCTGAACCTCAGCATGTAGCTCCTTGTACTCAGCGTACTGGTCATTGAACACAGCCTTGTACTGGTCCCTCTCCTCCTCTGAGTGGATGTCAGGGTACTTCCTGTGGAAACAGGACAAGAGACAACACATTTTCTAGGGCTGCTGGCTACACTTTGCCTACAGCTAAATGTGTCTCAGTGTCATAGCAGCAGATCCGAAGTGTGTGTGTCCAGGTCAAGAGTCACACCAAGATCACTTTATTGTCACTGTGTGCACTACCTAAAAACTGAACTCAGATATAAATATAAAAGAAAGATTTATCACAATCAGAACAACAGCTATTGGCCAGATTACCACAAAATTTGCTGTTTCCTGAATAAGGATTATCGGACAGGTTCACAAGTATAATAATAATAATCGGGTGCCTATAAGAACATGAGAACTTTTTACTTTCTGTAAACATTCTTCTTGTTCATACAGGACCTTAAAAGATTCCTTCATGATGTGCCAGTACAAGTGATGGGAGACAAAGTCTACAGTTCTGTATAAAGTCCTGTATACAGTTCTGTATAAAATGCTCGACGAACTTTCTCTGAAGTGAGGCTGCAGTCTGATAAATCCAATGGGTCAGTTCAAATCTATTTAGTACAAAATCTTTTTAATATAAAATTTCTTTTTGTACTAAATTGCCTTGCGTTTCCTCAGGGCTGCAATAGAGGAATAGTAGCCTGAAACAAACAGGGGCTTTGGGTTGTTTGTGGACGACATCTGCTTGATTAGTTTTAGTATTAGCATTAGGGGTTTAGTTCAAATTTTTTGCTGTCTGTCAGTGGAAACCTTTCAGTAATTACCATAGATCTTCATCGGACGGAAAAGTTCTTATCACATTCAATAACTGTGATGTGTTTCTATGGCTGTTTCAGATGCAGATGATAGCAAAGTTTGCTGACTTTGAAGTGATGGAACGCAATGAAGAACTACAACAAAACCTGTGGCTGTGTCTTTAACGAAGAGCTTAAGAGAACCTTCAGATGGGAATTCATTTGGATGTCAAATATGCACATGAGCCATACATATTTGAAAGGCTTGACACCCTGAAAACAAAATATTTCTGGAGAATATGACAAGGAAGACAATACTCACGCCACATAGTCTGCTATAACAACAGGTTTGGGGATGTGTCCAGCTGGTATGTGTCCTCGGAGGATCTCTGGCTCCATCTTCATCAGGGAAGCAGCTGTAGGGTTGTTTGGAGTGTCCATGATGTCTGGCTGGATGGTGGGAGGAGGAGTCTGTTCTGACACCCTGGAGCCTGGACCCATCTACAGCACACAGTCATGTGCTCAGTTCAGGTATACTGTGTGCAATTCAGTGTCTGCTAGAACATTAAAAAGATATCTTCATACTTACTATAGACAGAGGGACCGATGATCCAATAGTTTTCATCTAGATTTTATTGTGATGGGAAGCAGAGACAGGCAGTGATTAATTAGGTATCCACAATGTAAAGAGTTGAAAACAATTCAATGGGCTATTTTAATGAACTCTTCAAGCATTTTGGAAAGTTAAAGACCACTAACTACAGTTAGTTAGAGAAACACGAACATTCAAAATCTGAAAAATGCATTCTTAAAAAAATGGTCCAAAACATGCAAAAAACATTATGCAACATCTGATTAAACCTTATAGCATTCTTTGAGACAAGTGATATTGTTATTATAGCATTTTTATGTCTGTGTGTTCCAGGAGAAGTCTGGAGGGACTGCATTTGGTCGTGTGTGTGTGTCTCGATGAGTGCACCTGTCTGCAGCTAAGCTTATATACTACAAGGAACATCAGCCTAATATTCTTGTACGCATTTAAGATAAGAACTTTATTGATCCTGCAGGAAATTGTTGTGTACACATTTATTTTTTATTTGGTTCAAAATTTGCAGGCAACATTTTCGCATTTGTCATGGCTCAAAAACTGATAAACTACTCTCTCCAACTCTGACTCATGTTTCCATCCTCAAAAAGGTCTTTCTCATTTGGGATTTCTTCGTAATGTTGACAGACACTTAAGAGTAATAATCTCAGCCTGTGAGTGGCAAAAAAAAGCACTTTTAATGAACTCTGGCGGTCAGCACTGCAATCATCGCAGCTGTGTTAAGGTTAGGGGCTATGGAATGCATAATATCAGTGACAGCCCACACAAGTGTGTGTGTGTGTCAGACCTCCTGTGCCAACTCCTCCTTCCTCTTTCTGGCTGCTTCATGCCTCCACAGCTTCAGACATACTCCTGCACTGATGAAGTAGAGCACCATGGTGATGAAGAGGAAGACGATGGCTGCTGTCTGGCCGGCTTCAGTGCGACAGAATGCTCCGTTTATTCCGTTATTGAATACCGGTATATTGCACAGCCCTCCTCGAGTGGTGTCCCTTACATACACTATGCCTGCTGCCAAATAGAGCACCGCCAAGACCAGGTTGATGGAACACTCTGTGAGCGGCCACCAAGAAGAGTCCAGAAGGATGGCTCTATAGTATAAGCTCATCCCAAGAACAACCAGAATAACAGTCATTATCCACGCAAGACCAGCCACCACCAAGACAAAAGGTGTCTTGGGGCCGGTGTAGTAACCACCTCCATAACCAGCACCTCCCCCAAGCCCCCCAAACAGCTGTGGCTGAGAGTATCCATACATATTGAACCACTCATTGTCCTTGTGAACATAAGCACAGACACAGGCGAACACAGCAGCTCCCAGCAGCAGCTCCACACAACCCAGTATCCTCAGCAAACCAGCCCATGACTTCATATAGGCGTAGCGCTGGTGGTACTCCTCCACCCTTTCCTGGTAGGTCAGGGCTGAGAGATTGGTGGGCACTGCAGACACGGAGTCGAGGGCTTCAGCACCCAGCAGCAGGCCGTCCCGCTCCTTCTCAGAGTTGTAGCTGCCCCCAGAGCCGCCGTATGGATCCCGATAGGAGCCAGGAAGGGATGGAGATGAAGGGGTGGAGTGGGGAGGTGAGCAGGGGACTCCTGCCGTGGAGTGGCATTTGGCGCTCTTCTTGGATGAGGGGGCCGGAGAGTGAGGAGCAGGTGGAGGATGGGGGATGGACCAGCCCTTGCTGCCACGGTTACCACTGTTGCCACGGAAAAAGTTTTTGACAGAGTCGGGGATGAAGCGATGTACCGGCTTAATGTCCATGGCATCGCAGTCACCCTCCACTGGCTCATCATCGCTGGGGGGGTAGAAAGATTCAGGTCCAACAGCTGGCTGTTCTGGTAGAGGGGGAGGGGGAAGGGGGTCCAAGCTCGAGGCCAGCAATGTCCCATTCATTGGTGGCGGGGGTGGAGGGAAATTCGAGTCCCGATAAAGGGAGTCCACAGGGACCTGGTCATAGTGTGGGATCTCCCGCACCCGGTCAAACCTGGTGACAGAACCAACTCCTCCTGACGACATCCGGACCTGGACTCTTTACTTGCTACAGAGAGAAAGAATCATAAAAGATAGCGAGCCATGATTGAACTGTGAACAATGATTGATGTTTTCCACAGTGTGGGTTACAATTTCACTATAAACTATAAGCTGTTTATCAGATTTTATTTTACTTAAGATTGTACTTAAATTTCAGTACAGTAGTAGTGTAGTTTTAGAGAAGCCTGCTGGTGTCCTAGATGGCTAATATGATAATATGATGATGATGATTTATTAAATTTTCTTTCTTAACTTTTTCTTTCTCTGAAGTAAAATTAAATTGGCTTATATGGAAACAAAAAACACATTTTAAAATAAGTTGACCTCAACTTACACCCTGTTAGACCTAAAATCATTCAAATGAAATAACCTGAATAGGAAAAATCTGCGTTTTTTAAGCTGAGTCATGAGATCCAAAAAAGCAGGCCTACGTCTTACACAGACAGCATGTTTGCATAGGAGCTGGAGTCTACAGGTCGGTGTGGGTCGGGGATATGGAAGCGCTGAATCTTTACAACACACTCTGTCACCTTCAGTGTGACCGGTCAGATGTGTACTTGGCTTACTGTTAAATTACGCGTCCAACTATTTACTGAAGCTGTAAAAAAAGCCTGATGACTTGTAGAAAACAGATGTCTGCTTGTAGACACTTCCATCGTAAAGTTGTATAAAATAAATAAAAACAAAGAAACACAACCCATCCCGTTCGTCTGCTTAATATGTTAACATTCCTATCATTAAACACGAAAATGACATAACAAACTCGATATTTGGACGCTGACTTACCTGCTGGTAATTCTCCGTCTATTTTCCTCAGTCAAACTGGTCGCAGCAACATCCTGTCTCTCAGCTACTCTTTGTTTTCCGAAACTCTCATACTGATCTCAGGTCGGACATCCCTACGAACCCCTGTTTAACATAGGGTAAACAGGAGGATAGGAAACTGATCGTGGATCATAACAGCACTAAAACTCACCTGTCCAGTCTGACCAGCCTCACGACGCGTTCACTTCCTCTCTCCGACTTAACTTCCAATTGTTAAAACGAGAATCGTCCATTTATAATTGTAGAGTAGCCTCACTTTTAACATACTAAGCTTTCCCATCTCTATGATTATTATTATTATTATTTCAACTTAGGGGGTTGAGTTAGGGTTTGGGTTGTTTTTTTTCTGATTTTTCTTTTTTTTCTGAATGGTGGTCAATTTTGGAGAACATGAAAGCATCATCTAATATACATGCTGGAATATCGCCACCATGTGGTCAGTTATGGGCTACAAATCATATTCTGTAGTCTGCGTTTTTCAAGTTATCTATTCTCTCATACTTAAAACTGTCCTGTCATATGATGTGTGAATTACGAGGAAACTGACCGCATACTATTTAAAGCTCCAGTAAGTAGGATTTAGTGGCATTCCACAGTGAGGTTGCAGGTTGTGACAAACTCTATACCCCTCCCCTCACCATCGCCTCTAATGGCCGCTAAAAACACAAAAAATGTGAAAGATCAAGTGTTTGGTTTGTCCGTTCTGGGCTACTGTAGGAACATGGTGGACCTTTAATTCAAAGAAAGATGAAGCCTTCCTCATTCACACTAAATACCCTCAAGATCAAGTTGTAGTATCCAAGTATTTTGCACCATCTGAGTTCAGTTTGGTAACAGTGTTAATCTTATGCGCTTCATGAGTTTTGCGTCATTCTGCGTCCATCCTTAGACATATATCCAGATTTAAATGATCACTTATTTTTAAGGGCCTTCAAATGTCATGCCATGTGCTGTAGGTTAAAAGGTTGAATATTAAAGAATATTTTCCAAATAATTACCTGTAAATTGTTGTAATATTAAGAATCCAAAAATTCCAAACCATTTACTATTTTTACTATGTGGCACTAGTTATACATAAAATAGAGATGGTGTTCACTTGGTAAACTTCTCCTTAACATTGATTAATAGCTGGTGTATCTCAAAAAGTCTACTAGTCATGGCATCGGCTGAGCTGAACATGGAAAATGTAAATTACAATTACAACAAGGAAATCACTATTTCTTCTATACAAAGTCCCAATTATATTTTAGGAGATTATTAAATGACTGACTGACCAGCTCTGATCAGCATACAGAGGCCAAATGCAACACAGAAGAAAGTCTAAACTGCAGTAACTGCAGAATCTGCATATAAGTAGCAATAAAACACTTTTCTTGCTCTGGTGAAAGAAGAAGAAAATGGGGGGGGGGGTGAAGGAAAGTGTTTTGTTTCTGACCTCAGTTCAGTCTGACTACACCGAGGAGGAGTGAAAGAGTGAAGGAAGGACTGTATCACAACTGCAGAAAAGGATCTTGATATAAGGCAGAAACACTTTCCTTTGCTCAAACTCACATTGTGTTTTGTTTTGATGAGACAGGAAATAGCTTGCTTAGTGGTTTTGTGTGTGTCAGTCAAATGTGAAACAAATTCCCAGCATTTGTAAAATGACAGGAACAAATACCTCAGTAGGTTGGTGATCTCTGAAAGAAATGTCCCTGAAGCAGTGAATCTGGGAGAGGAGGCGAGGAAGGTCGTTGTCAGTTATATGGAAAATGGCGCCATCTAGTGGCCGCACCGTGTTACTTAACTCAGAAACCAACTCATGAGTGATTGCAAACTTACGTTCAGTTTTATTGAAGTGATTTAAAAACTCAGTAACCTGATGTTTATGCCAATGAGGTCACCTGACTCTGTGTGTTTGCTTTATTTCCATTTTCTTTTTCTTTTAGTAATCTTTCAATAACATTGAACATTGGGGGGTGGGTGGGGTGTAAGGTATGGGGTAGCAGCAGGGGCTACAGACGACCTCCAGAGTCCAACAGTCTCACAGCTTCTGGGAAGATGCTGTTCCTCAGTCTGGTGGTCCTGCTCTGGTCCTGCAACCTCCTGCCTGAGGGGAGAGGGGCAAACATTTTGTGTGAGGGGTGGGTGGGGTCCTTCATGATGCAGGAGGCCCTTATCCTGCATCTGGAGGTGTAAATGTCCGTGGTTGTGGATAGGCTGTGTCCCACAGTCTTCTGTGCAGCTGTCACCACCCTCTGCAGAGTCTTCTTCCAAGCAGCCAAATGTCCGTCCACTCCTGCTCTGTCCAGGTGAGTCAGCGCCCGGTGCAGCAGGTAGATGACAGCGTCATCTACCCCGATGTTTGGCCTGTAGGCAAACTGCAGCGTGTCCATTGCTGTACTCACCACAGAGTGAAGGTGGCTGAGGGTGAGCCTCTCCATGGTCTTCATCAGGTGGGAGGTCAAGGTGACAGGCCTGTAGTGGTTTGTCTCCTTGAGGTGTGCAGTCTTAGGAAATGGAACCACAGAGGAGGTCTTCCACAGGACAGGGACCCTCTCCAGACTATGGCTTAGGTTGAAGATGTACATGACCACCTCACAGAGCTGGTCAGCACAGCTGCATCACCGTGTGTTAAGGCAGCTCTACAGTCATGGACCACAAATGCCTGCAGAGAGTGGTGAAGGCTGCGTCTAAGATCACCAGGACTCCTCTGCCCTATCTGCAGAGCATCTACCAGTGCAGAGTCTGTAGGAGAACTGCCTCCATCATTGAGGACCCCACCCACCTCCAACAAGTTCTGGTCAGTTCTGGTCTCCTCCCCTCAGGCAGGAGGTACAGGAGTGTGAAGTGCAAGACCACCACACTCAGGAACTCTTTCTTTCCCTCAGCCATCAGACTCCTCAACAGCTGACAGAATCTAGGCCTGAGGAGTTGGGCCTCCTGTGCTGATACATGCGCTTGTGTAGTGGTTGTTTTGTCTCCCCAATGTAGAGGTCTTTGCATTCCTCATTGCATTGGACAGCATACACCAGATTGCTTTTCTGAGTGTGTGGTGTTCTGTCGTTGGGATGTACTAGTCTCTGTCTGAGTGTGTTGCTGGGTTTGAAATACACAGGGATACGGTGCTTGCTGAAGATCCTCCTGAGTTTTTCTGATACCCCAGATACATATGGGATGACTATGTTATTTCTTTTGTCCTGTTTTTTCTCCTCAACCACCTTGGTGGTGTTCTTCCTGGAACCAGCTGCAGTTTTCACAAAGGTCCAACTGGGATAACCACACATTTTGAGGGCATCCCTCAGGTGTTTATGTTCTTCCCCTTGGGCCTCCGAGCTGGTGGGTACCTTATCAGCTCTGTGTTGCAGGGTTCTGATAACACCAAGTTTGTGTTCCAAAGGGTGGTGTGAGTCGAAAAGGAGGTATTGGTCTGTGTGTGTGGGTTTCCTGTATACCCCAATGTGGAGGCTCCTGTCCTTTTCTATATGGACGTCACAATCTAAGAAGGGCAAACTACTATCTTTAACATCTTCTTTGGTGAACTTGATGTTCCTGTCCACTGAGTAGATATGTTCAGTAAAGGCTTGCACTTCTTGCGTTTTGATTTTGACCCACGTGTCATCCACATATCTGAACCAGTGGCTCAGGGCCCTGCGCTCCACTTCCTCCATGTATACATTGGCCAAAATGGAAGATACTGGTGAACCCATGGCACAGCCATGTTTCTGTCTGTAAAATTTGCCATTGAACTGGAAATATGTGGTGTTTAGGCACAAATCCAGAAGTTGGCATATGTGTTCTGGTCTGAGTTTTGTTCTGTCCTGGAGGGAGTCGTCCTGTGTAAGTCGCTCTCTTACTGTTTCCAAAGCTTCCATGGTAGGTAACAACAAGAGGAGACATGAAGACCAGCGCCACAGGCAAAGGAAATTTGCCTGATCATAAGATCTATAGCTCTATAGATATAGGTTTGTAAGAGTTAAATCTATCTCTGTATCTGTAGTCATTATTTCAGTAAAATTGAAAACCCATTTATTCAGTCTGGATTTTATCTTGTGATTTCTAATTTTATAGACTTATTATTATTTAAATATATTTATCTATCGCAGCATTTTATTTTTGAACAGGGTTATCGATTTCTGGTTTTACATGAAATACAAATATTAGATATTTATTTACTTGTATTTTCTCTTTTTATTTTGATATGTACATTTATTTATTTAATTATTAACCTTTCTGGTTATTCAGCGAAAATTAGCATTGGGTTTTGTTAATTTCACCCAGATAATTGAGTGGGGAAACCGAAGCTCCCGGCGTAAACCTGTAAATGCCTCACAGAAAGGTCTGGAATGAACCAGAACCTGACTGTAAGGAACCAGTGCTAAGCACTGAGACTGCATGGTGTCCTAAAACAAAATGGAAGGAAAGCTTGCAGTCAGCAGAATAATTAAAACAGATTAAAATGAAGGGAAAGATGAAGAGGAAAAGGGAATGTCAGAGATGAAAATATGAGGTCAGAAATTGTATATTTGTTGCCGCTGACTTGTTTTTTTTCCCATTATCCAGCTAAAATTAGCAATATATTTTTGCTAATTTCACCTGGATAATTGAGTGGGGGAAACCGGAGCACCCGGCGTAAACCCATCAATCCCTCAAAGAAAGGTCTGGAATGAACCAGAACCTGACTGTAAGGAACCAGTGCTAAGCACTGAGACTGCATGGTGTCCTAAAACAAAATGGAAGGAAAGCTTGCAGTCAGCAGAATAATTAAAACAGATTAAAATGAAGGGAAAGATGAAGAGGAAAAGGGAATGTCAGAGATGAAAATATGAGGTCAGAAATTGTATATTTGTTGCCGCTGACTTGTTTTTTTTCCCATTATCCAGCTAAAATTAGCAATATATTTTTGCTAATTTCACCTGGATAATTGAGTGGGGGAAACCGGAGCACCCGGCGTAAACCCATCAATCCCTCAAAGAAAGGTCTGGAATGAACCAGAACCTGACTGTAAGGAACCAGTGCTAAGCACTGAGACTGCATGGTGTCCTAAAACAAAATGGAAGGAAAACTTGCAGTCAGCAGAATAATTAAAACAGATTAAAATGAAGGGAAAGATGAAGAGGAAAAGGGAATGTCAGAGATGAAAATATGAGGTCAGAAATTGTATATTTGTTGCCGCTGACTTGTTTTTTTCCCCATTATCCAGCTAAAATTAGCAATATATTTTTGCTAATTTCACCTGGATAATTGAGTGGGGGAAACCGGAGCACCCGGCGTAAACCCATCAATCCCTCAAAGAAAGGTCTGGAATGAATCAGAACCTGACAGTAAGGAAGCGGTGCAAACAACAAAAGTGGTTAAATGAGGAGATGGGACAGGAATTAAGTAAGTTGGTCTGGCTGGTCATCTTATTTCATTTTGTTCCTCTGCTTGTTTACATATTTATAGCCCAGAGGGGGGGGGTGAGGTTTCACGTTGTAGCGAGGACAGCGATGTTCAGAGGGCTGCTCCACGTTGTGACGCTGCAGCTGTCTCTTCTTCTTAGGCCTGCCACGTCTGGGCATTGGCTGAAAAGTATCTGCAGATAAGTAGGTGTAATCCGGGGGGGATCTGCCACTCTGTGGCTCTTTCTCAGTCTTAGGCCTGCCACGTCTGGGCATTGGCTGAAAAGTATCTGCAGATAAGTATCTGTAATCCGGGGGGGATCTGCCACTCTGTGGCTCTTTCTCAATCTTAGGCCTGCCACGTTTGGGCGTTGGCTGCGAAGTATCTGCAGATAAGTGTCTGCGATCCGGGGGGGGTCTGTCACCCTGTGGCTCTTTCTCAATCTTAGGCCTGCCACGTTTGGGCGTTGGCTGCGAAGTATCTGCAGATAAGTGTCTGCGATCCGGGGGGGATCTGCCACTCTGTGGCTCTTTCTCAATCTTAGGCCTGCCACGTTTGGGCGTTGGCTGCGAAGTATCTGGAGATAAGTGTCTGCGATCCGGGGGGGGTCTGTCACGACGCCCTCCTGTAGCTGGAACCTTAGCAGTTAAAGGGTTGTTAACTGCTTTGGAAATTGGTGGGAGGCAAGGATATGGTGCAATTGTAGAGGGCACCTGAACCTCAGAGTCATCAGGTGAAGAGGAGAGGCAAGTCTGACCCTTTACAGTTAATCTTTCTTTGGAAATGGGTGGGAGGTGGGTAGTCTTTTTATTGCTGAGCTGCAAATTCTGGAGTTCTCCACGTTTCTTCTGTAGCTTCTCTGAAGCCTTGTGAAGATCATGCTGCACACGCTGCTGGAATTGTTTCTCCTCCATAGCAGTCTGTTCTGCATTCCTGGCTTCAGCTTCATGTTCTTCCCTTTTCAGCTGCTGAAGGTGGGCTTGTTTCTGACTTGCCATGTTGGCATTGAATTTACTCACTTGGATGTTGTTCTCTTTGGTTTTCTGAGCCTTCACTTTGGTTTCTTCCATGAACAACCCGTCAGCGTTTTTGTCCATCTGCAGCTGGTTCATACAGAGCTGACGTTCATCTTGTTCCCTCTGCTTTTTCAACCCTATCATTGACTGATTGCTAGCAGAAATTGACTGATGCATTGCAGCTCTCTCATCCTTCTTTTGTTTCAGCCGCTCTGCGTCTTTAGCATCTATTTTAGCCACATCTTTAGCAAGTCTCTGCTCCTCCTTCAGGGCCATAGCAGTAGCCTGGTCCTTGTTTGAGGCTGCCAGATTGTCTGCAACAATCTGGTTGCGCATCTGGAGTTTCCTGTCCCTTTCTGATCGCTCGGTCTTTCTTTGGTGCACCATTTCTTCAGTTCTCTGTCCATACCGCATCTGACTTTCATACTTGCGGTTTTCATGTTCAACCATTTCTTGCTGTCTTTCCCTGTTTTTAATTAGCGTTTCTGCATTCTCCGTGTCAATATTCCTCTTTTGGAGTTTGCTGTTGTATTCCCTGAGATCGCTATTCCGTTGAAGCTCATGCAAAAATGGATGATGTTCTCCTCGGTTGTTAACTGCTTTGGAAATTGGTGGGAGGCAAGGATATGGTGCAATTGTAGAGGGCACCTGAACCTCAGAGTCATCAGGTGAAGAGGAGAGGCAAGTCTGACCCTTTACAGTTAATCTTTCTTTGGAAATGGGTGGGAGGTGGGTAGTCTTTTTATTGCTGAGCTGCAAATTCTGGAGTTCTCCACGTTTCTTCTGTAGCTTCTCTGAAGCCTTGTGAAGATCATGCTGCACACGCTGCTGGAATTGTTTCTCCTCCATAGCAGTCTGTTCTGCATTCCTGGCTTCAGCTTCATGTTCTTCCCTTTTCAGCTGCTGAAGGTGGGCTTGTTTCTGACTTGCCATGTTGGCATTGAATTTACTCACTTGGATGTTGTTCTCTTTGGTTTTCTGAGCCTTCACTTTGGTTTCTTCCATGAACAACCCGTCAGCGTTTTTGTCCATCTGCAGCTGGTTCATACAGAGCTGACGTTCATCTTGTTCCCTCTGCTTTTTCAACCCTATCATTGACTGATTGCTAGCAGAAATTGACTGATGCATTGCAGCTCTCTCATCCTTCTTTTGTTTCAGCCGCTCTGCGTCTTTAGCATCTATTTTAGCCACATCTTTAGCAAGTCTCTGCTCCTCCTTCAGGGCCATAGCAGTAGCCTGGTCCTTGTTTGAGGCTGCCAGATTGTCTGCAACAATCTGGTTGCGCATCTGGAGTTTCCTGTCCCTTTCTGATCGCTCGGTCTTTCTTTGGTGCACCATTTCTTCAGTTCTCTGTCCATACCGCATCTGACTTTCATACTTGCGGTTTTCATGTTCAACCATTTCTTGCTGTCTTTCCCTGTTTTTAATTAGCGTTTCTGCATTCTCCGTGTCAATATTCCTCTTTTGGAGTTTGCTGTTGTATTCCCTGAGATCGCTATTCCGTTGAAGCTCAAGCAAAAATCCTCCTTGAAAGTTCTCTTCTGTAAGCACATAATTTTTTTTCATTGGCTGCACCTCCATTGTTTTTGGCTCTTGCTGTTTCTGCCAACGTTTCTTAAGAAGCTTTCCCTCTGCTCTCACATTCTGATCAAGCGTGCTTATCTTTTTTCCTGCCTGCATGTTGTACATTTCCAATTATTGTTTCTTGTATTATTGTGCTGAATGTGTTGTGTGTATCTCTTGTATATGTTTTTGTACGTAGCTGAGGTCGGTCCCTGACTGTAGCTCTGCCAATACGTATCTGTACATTGCACCTCATTTAAGGAATCAGATCAAAGCCAGTTGGTGACATCATCGCCGATATGCAACTGTGGATTTAACTGCATTTAAGGAAAAAGATCAAAGCCAGTTGGTGACATCAACGCATTCCGTGGTTTTGGTCTGTGCTGTGACATCATCGTATTTTCTTTTTCTTTTTTTTCAACTTTTTTAAATACATTTTTTGTAATTTAAACTTTATTAACAGAATTTGTCTACAACCTTTATTTACATCATGGCCTGAAAAATGGAATAAAAATGTTTGGATGAGATGACTGTGATGTCTCTGTGTTTTGAGACTCCATTTGAATGTGGGTCTGCAGAGCAGTTCTTTTGTGGTGTGAAAGTGAAAAATATGAGATATGTGACTTCAAAAGCTAAAGTTCTAATAAATGCCCGTCCTGATTGTGAAACCTTAAGAAAGCAGTTTTAGAATTGTGATATAAGACAAGAAAAGACAAGACAACTTTATTTGTATAGCCCATTTTTACAAGCAGTTTGTCTCAAAGGGCTTAACATAACATCAGCAACATCCTCTGCCCTTCGACCCTCACATCGACTAAGGAAAAACTCCCAGAAAAACCTTTAACAGGAAAAAATGGAAGAAACCTCAGGGTGAGCAACAGAGGAGGGATCCCTCACCCAGGATGGGCAGACGTGCAATGGATGTTGTACAGGCAGGAAAGCAGTTAACAACATGAGAACGACATTACTAAAAAGACAAGTAAAACAAAATCTCAACTCATAAAAATTTTTAAATTTTCATGTGATTCATCTGTTCAGTTTCACTTTTGATACCACCTCAATATGATTTTAACATTTCACAAGACTGAAATTATAATAATGAAATTATAATGAAATGCTGTATCATTCATGTATTTTTCATATGCTGTTGAAAACCACTATCCTATCAATTCTATTCAGTTCAATTTTGGCCCGCAAGGGAGAACCACCCCGCTGATAGTCGGTGCACAGAAGAATGACAGGCAGATGTCAACGGTAGACATTGGGTTGGTCATAGAGCCGGTTACAGCTCAACATGAAGATCTGGATGGAGAGATACCTGCAGAAATATATATATATAGAGAGAGAGAGAGAGGGAGGGAGAGACACAAAACTACGAGGAGAACTGGACACACAGTTAGTGACATAAAATAATGAATTGTATGTTAATCTGATGAGGGGACAGGATAGAAGAGGAAAAGGAGGAGGGGGAACTGCTCTGTGGATCATGTTTGTGTCCCCTGGCAGCATAGGCCTATAGCAGCATAGCTATGATAGAGATTTAAAGACTAACAGTTAGTCAGACCTATTCTACCTGTGGCTATATATCATGAGGTGAGTGTAACTATGCCTACCAGCCCTACACACTTTATTTGGGGCTAACTATATGCTTTACTAAACAGAAAGGTTTTAAGTTTAGTCTTAAAAGTGGAGGTGGCTGCCTGTCGAACCCAGATTGGCAACTGGTTCCACAGCAGGGGTGCCTGATAGCTAAAGGCTCGTCCTGCAATCAGAATCATAACAAAACTTAGGAAATTTCCAGTATTACAACTGCCGGTTCTAGTATTATGGTGTGCTGCAGTTCTGTGTGTGGTTTGTCCAAGTGGTGTAGCCGTACCCAAGCAGTCTTCTGTTTTTTGGGCAGGTACAACTAGTGTCAAACACTGTAGCCTACTCTGTCTCCATTGTGGAAAACTAGAAAAACAAACTAAAACTAATATCCCTATCCCAGCTGACTACAGGCGAGAGGAGGAAGCACTCGGAAGCAATGATTTTTTTCTCAAATTAAGTTGTGGCTATAATACACACATATGCAACTCACTGATAATTAACTGTTTTTGATAACAAGCTGCATGCAAGCAGCAAACTAACAAGTATGAGAAATATTTTACATTTCCAAGTACATAATAAATACTCACCTGATCATCTCGACTCAACCATAATTACATAATAACAACAGATTTGGAAAGATATCCAGACATATACAGTATGGAGTGGTTGCTGTGCTTGCAGATTTGTGTGTCATAGAAAAGTGAGCTGTGGGTTTTGGCGCAGGCTGAGCTTACTGTTTCTATTAGTTTCCGATAGACAAGACAGGTCAGCTACACACATAAATATATATTGTTCAAAAAAGCCTACAGCTTACCCATATGATTTACCGCACATGGAAAAAAAAAACATTTAAAGAAAACAAAAAACATTATTATTATTATTATTATTATTATTATTATTATTATCTTAAAATAGTGTAAACTGTGGCTGTGGCTACCGCGGCTTTTCTAACACTGATACATTCACTCTTCTGTCCTTGTGAGCTGCCACAGTGAATTTCCCCACTGCGGGATCAATAAAGTTCATCTTATCTTATCTTATCTTATCTTCAGTGTCTGGACAGTTCAGTACACTTCGTACTGCCCTTCTACTCTTGAGCCATTCAGTCACTCAGCAGCTAAAGGTGTTTTCGTCCATTTCTAATGATGCTCAGTCAATGCTATGCCAAAGTGTTTTATTCACATAGATCAGATACATTTTACTGCATCTATTTTTTAACAACAGCAAATTATCCCCCCTTCAACAGTCAAGTGTACTAAGAGCCCGCTGAAGAGAGATTGTTTGACAGTTTGGTTTTTCTAAAAAAAAAAAGAATGTTCCAAGCAGAATTTCTGCTGCATTATTGAAGAGGACATTTTCTAAATCTTGCTGTCTCTGCAGCATGTACCCTCAGGGAGACTGATGGCTGTAGGAGAAATATTTTCATAGGTTTTTATTTTCCTCGAGAGCAAGGTGATATTCTACACCACTGTATTTTGTTAAATGATTCTATTCTCTTTAGTATACTTTATACTTTTATTGGCCTTCAGTGTGGACAGCAAAGTAAGAATTTCATTGTACAGGAAAACCTTCTCCTTACTGTGCACACATCTTGAATCTACAAAATCCCTGACTTTGTGCAAGTGTACCTGTGAGAACTGATGCTGGTTTGAAGGCAAAGGGTGTAACACCAAATATTGATTCGATTTTAGATTTTTCTTTTCAAGTTGTAAAATGATAGAGATAAACAATTCTTATTTATATTTTTGACAGCAGTCTTAGTTTACTGCATTTTTTCGCACATGCCGAAAACTTTTGCACAAAACTGTACGCATGTGATATGTAAGCATGTATGTGAATGTTGCTGACGGTGTTCGGGCTCACTGCGGTAACGACTGAAGGATTCTGTGGTTGCTACGTGATGTCTCCACGTGCATCATTCTGACATGACGATCATTCGAACATAAACGAAGTGAGTTTCAGCCGAGAATACACGCAGTGCTTTTCAAAGGTTTCACTCAACGATTTCTGGAAAGAGACGACCTCCATCCACACCTTGTTTAAATCCCACAACAGCTGACGACCCAGTAAAAAGGAACAAAGCTGTTTCAGCATGGAAGATGTAAGATTTATTCATTTAAAGCGCAGTTAGTCTTGCTAAGTATTTTACCGCTGTGACTTTCAGAACCCTCAAAATTCTGATGCTTTATTCCTTTGATGTGTGAAACAGTTTGAGGTTTAATTAAACAGGTCTGACAGACTGACAGCATTTCACTCTGTGAAGACACAAACGGATTGTCGGATAGCCAAACGAGGCCAAATAATTCAGTCGTCAGTTAATAAACGACATAAATAATTAAGTGGAGAAAAGAAAAATAATTCCATGAACTTTTAGACCATCTACACACAGGTTAGAGATATTTACAGACAACTACAAACACTATTTTGTTTGACACTAAGGGGTTTTAGACAAAATATAACCTTGAAATAAATGGTGTCATTTTGACGTCCAATCTCAGATCTACTTTTCAGTGAGATAAGTAAAGCTGCTACTATATCACATGTTCCTGAAACATGTGAACTACCTGCTGAGGGTAAAATGAATGATGTGTATGATATTAGGTGTCGTATGAATGTGACCTGTGATCAAGCATCCAGATTCTATGGCGAGACAATCAGCTGGATTAGTAAATTATCCCAGGGATTATGCATTAGAACAGTAAACTGAGCTGATCCAATGATGCAGATGTTGGCAGCTGTTTTAGTTATGAACGTTATTCGTCATATAACCCCTCATCTGACCTACGATGCGCTATGAGACTGTGAAACAGCCAGGGTGACAGTAAGATGTGTTGTCCTGCTCTGAAGGGAATTAACATTTGGATCAAATATTTTCTGACTGACAGCAGAATGATGTCAGAGTACAGTCAGTGATGTGAAGCTGCACTCGGTACGTTGAGTCTATCAGTGCTGACTGTCAGTGACTTGAGGTTGTGTCTGGTGATGCTGAGAAAAGCACAGTGTCCACGTGTCCTTTAACATCACACCTGCAACAGAGTTAGAGCAGCTTCAACCAGTTAAAGACAATTTATTGTCTTTAACTTTGAACGGAGTATTACTGGATTGTAGTGATGATCATTACTTGTTAGTCAAACAGTTGATGCTGCATTCACGTGTCCTGCATCAGAAATGTAAAGGTTTGTTTGTGTGTTCAGCCTGATCAGCGTTCCACTTGGACATCTGTCCTCGTGCCCAACCCCAACCGGCCCGGCAGCCCGAGACTGATCCTGAGGAGGATCCCAGCACCAGGCCCCTCCAGCAGCTCCTCCCCGAGCTCCACATCCAGGTCTACTCCTCCCACACCTTGTGGCTATCTTTGTTGCTCTTGCTCTAGCTGCTCTTGCTCCACCTTCTGTTCTGGCTGCTCTCTCAGCTGCTCTTGCTCCACCTTCTGTTCTGGCTGCTCTCTCAGCTGCTCTTGCTCCACCTTCTGTTCTGGCTGCTCTCTCAGGTCTCCCAGCCCCTCTCCAGCCTCTCCTCCCAGCAGGCCACAGGATGATCAGAGCAAGGTCGCCAGCCAGAGCAAGGAAGCTGCCAGTGTTGAGTTCCCCTGACAGACCTGAAGTACCCAGTAAGGTGAGTACATGTCTGAGTTCTCAGAACCCCACCAAGCCTCGTCCGATGACAGCTGGTCCCCGGCCAAAGTGGGTAAGGAACATGCAGGCTATTATCAGGGAGAGAAACAGGCAGGGTGGCATCAGGGGAGGTAAGAGAACTGCTGGACGCCCAAAAGGTGAACCTGCAGCCAAGCGCTCCTTTAACTCTTAGATAGTCTCTCTTCAGTTTCTGTTCTGCAAATGTAAAATGTCAGGTCCTTTGGAAAAATGTGGCGCAGCAGGAAAGATATTTTGCACTGGATTCTGCTTGGTTGTTTTTTCTTTGCTTCCAGGACAAGGATTAAACATAAGACCCCAGAGGACCCCAAAAGCAGACAAGACAAGTGAAGGCGAACAGATGAGAGAAGAAATTAGAAACAGATCCAGGATCAGAACATGAGATGAACGACTTGCAGAAGGTTTACCAAAGAGGTAAAATGGCTCTATATTTTCTGTTTCCAATTAAATACACAGCACTGCTACTGTCTGAGAAATTTTAATGATTTATCTCAGGATTAACTAACACTGGTAATCAGTATTGATCTAAATGTACAGTGTTGTCATGACAAAAGCACTTGGTTTGTAGCTGTCTGAGAAAATGCAATAAATCTCAGAATTAACCGAAGTTTTATCTGTTTTGTTCTTTAAGATTTGTCCTCCATGAGGTGAGCGACAGCCCCTGGGTGACAAAAGAAATTAGAAGCAGACCCAGGATCAGAACTTGAGATGAACAACAACTCGACAAACAAAGGTTAGTCTTTCCCCAAGATCTAAAACGGATAAAACGAAGATATTTGATGTTTACAAGGAAATATGCAGTCTTCACGTCTTTCTTTGAACAACTCAGCAATCCAAAACGGCCAAAAGACCCCAAGGATAAGAGGCGAGATGAGGACCAGCCCCAAGATGTGAAGCCAGGCCCAGAGAGACAAGGGAGCCCAAGTCGCAGGGACACGGAAGAACAAAGTGAGGCACAGAGGTAATCTAACTGTAGGAGTTGCATTATTTTGCCTGCCAAGTTCACTGTTTCAAAGAGTTACTAAAAGAAGTCAAATGGCCAGAGAAATACTGCATACCACAGTATACGCAATAGTACAGCTGTCTGAATCTGTGTGTTTATCTGCGCGTAACTTCAAGACCCGAGAAGACGAAAAAGCAGAAAGAACAGGGAGGAGCCACAGGATGACAGAAGAGATGAGAATCAGCTCCCAAAAGACCCGAGATGAGGATGGAACCAAATTCGAGATGGAACCAAATTCCACCCCCAGCCCCACCCCTCTCTCTCTCCTTCTCTCTCTCTCTCAACCCAACCGGTCAAGGCAGATGGCGGCCCACCTAGAGCCGGGGTCTGCTCCGAGGTTTCTGCCTTCCAAAAGGCAGTTTTTCCTCCTCGCCACTGTCGCCAAGTGCTTGCTCATGGGGGAATGTTGGGTTCTCTGTATTACAAAGTTTGTGTGATACAGCCAGGAGATATAAATAAACTGAACTGAATTGGAGTGAATTAAGCAGATAACAAAGAGTAAAATGGATGACAAAGGACAGGAAGGAACAGCCCTGAGAAGAGATGGGGACATGGTGAGACAATACAGTGTGCTTGTTAGGTTTCATTTTTCTGCTGGAAGTGTCCACAGTTACAAAGCCTCAGCACATGTCGTGAAAGTGTCTCTGCAGATACTGTATGATAGATACTGCTTACATGAGAGTGCAGTACTGCTGGCTGAAGAAACAGCCCTAAAAGATGCATAGCAGATGATCTATAGGTCATTTCAGGCCACCTACATGTAAAGTGTGTGATGTCCTGGCATGTGCTGTACATCATCATAACTGTAAGGTCACATCTAAACATCACACTCACCTTTGTAACGTTTGCTTGTTTCAGCAGAATACCAGCAGCTAGCAGAAGACGTCTGGTGCCTGAACTAAACACGCTCCATTTAAAGATGCTGGGGACGAGTTGACAAGAAGAAGAATCGGGGCAGAGCCAACAGAAGAGGAGTTCAACAACATCTGACATGATTAAACTATGCAAAAAAAGTCCTCAAATACAAAGTCAGAATGAGAAGAATTGTGTCTGTTGTTTCAGGGTTTTAAGTTTTGGCATTTTATTTTCATGCCATGTGCTGCCAAATCATTTTGCAGGGATATAAACAAAACACACAGTACTAAAATGCAAGCAACCCTGCTGGTTTAAAGTTTTCTATAATTTTGCCAGTCATACCTTGCAGCTTTAAATGATCTTGAACTATTTCCATTTTAGGGTAAATTTGTGGCATTTTATCTCCTGGTTTTCCTCCTTTTTTCTTAAATCAGAGCCATAATAAATCCAATATACATCTGTCAAGCCAGCAGCAACTCTATTGATGTATTAACTTCATCTTCAACTTCAGTTCATTTGAAGTGCACATCTGTCAGGGAGCCTCTGCACACTCCCAAAGGTCAATGAAAAGCACACAATATTAAATACCATGAAACAAATTTACACACTCACAAGTAATGATGTTGAAAGGGGAGAAACTAACAGGCTTGTAGCGAGTTCTCCCAATGCAGGTTCTGTCTTTCTGGTGCTTGAATGAGATTTAGGTGAGATAATAATTTTAACCAATCTGACTCCAATTTATAAAATGTCTACAAGGTAGAACTTAACCGTTAACCATTATCAGTAGTACACCTCCTAAGAAACAGGTGTTCAACAGAACTAAGTCTGGTTAAATAGTTCAGGGATAGGAGATTTAGGTCTAAAGCATTCTGACAAGCTATGAAACATAGGAAATAGCCCGGGCCCTGGGTTGAGATGTTCAGCGGTACAGAACTTAGCCTACACCAGCGGTTAAGAGCGTGGTATAGCACCCATTGATGCTAACTATGTAACTATGAAGTCTAGAAATTCAAAGAATCTCAGACTCCAGACCTCTACAGGCATTTAGGCCTGCTAGATACAGTATCTCAGCAAGGCAATACTACAAGTTAACAGCTGACAGTTATTATAACCAAAATAGACATACAATTAATAAAACGATATTCCTAAGGTAATCCTAAAAAGTAATCAAACAGTCAACAGATCGATCAAGCAAGATAATAGTCAAGAATATCACATAGCATACCTGAAATAGATATGGCTACATGCAGAGCATGGAAGGTCTGAAGATAGCAGAATAGCTCAAAGACCATATCTTTGTGTTTCCCTTAAATATCCAATCAGAACAAAGCACCTCGTATTTACATGTTAATTGGAAATTGGCACTCTTTCTGCTTGGGTACCTTTTGGTCATCACAGTGCATATCTAAAGACAATAACAGCAGGAAGGGGAGTGTCTCTCCAGAGCAGGAACATTTCTCCCAGAGTTCAGAAATATCATATAATTTGTCTCTAGCATTTCTTCATTTAGACCTCATTCAGCTTCCAGAGGTCTCTGAGGGAAATACTATGACCTGCTGTGAGGTTATGTTATTCCCATTTATTCACGAGTTTATCTACCCTCAGACAGTGTATTTAGAGTATTGATGTATTTTTGGAAAATAAAAGCCTTTTTTTCTTGCACCTGAAGCTTTGCTGCCTCCTGTTTCAAACCTCTTTCGCCTGAATGTGAACTCGCCTAGATCCCTTTATTCACAGAGGTCATTTCAGTCCCTGACAAGCATATATAGACCAAGGTCTTTAAATTATTCTTCAATACAGACAGACCCGAGATTCTCCCATGAGCAAGCACATGGTGAAAGTGGCGAGGAAAAACCTCCTTTTAGAAGGTAGAAACTGGGAGAAGACCCCAGCTCTAGGTGGGCGGCCACGTGCCATGTGTTTCTATGACAGATGCCTTATCAATTAACACAGTAACTATGGTATAGGTTATATGGATTATACTGAAATAAAAAATATAATTTTAAGAAATTGCTATAACTCATGCAATCACTAGAATAGCTAAACTTAACAAACTAATATAACACAACCGACCCAGTAATATGACCAAATGTAAGTTGCAGCTACACCAGCTCTTCTCTTTCGCCCTTTTTTGTCTCTTTGTGTTTAAATCCCTGCTATCGTGGATGATGTTGTTAGGTAATATTCATGTTACTATTAAAAATTATTTAGTGAGTAATTTCACGTCTGCTTTTGTGAAAAAGTAAACCTACTGCACTCTATCACACCAAAAGCACTGCTTAATCGCTGCCATATTAACAGCCTATTACATACAATATAACAGAAAGGTTAAATATTATAGTCATAGATTAGATCCTCACTTCCGGCTTGCACCTAACCATGACCACACATTGCCGACAGAAGTACCCCTTTGACCAATCACATGCTGACATTTAGTTCCGTAGTTTAGGACTTGTCAAGCTGTGATTGGTTGAAACCAGTAGTACCGTCTGAAAGTGACTGAATTTGCTGTTCCTGCTGTCAGCGTCTGACGGTTATGAGAACAGGGACAGTAAGATGGAGATACTTCACGCTGTCCACGTTTTTGTCAAATCACTGCTCTTTTTGCTGCTGTGGTCAAACTGTGAAGGAAGAGAGTCGGAGCTCAACTATGTGACCTGTGGCTCACTGGTCAAACTGCTCAACACCAGACACAACGTCCGCCTTCATTCCCACGATGTCAAATACGGCTCAGGTAACGCCAATCAGATAGCATGTGTATCCATAACGTTACTTACATTTAGGCGTATTTAGGCTAGCTTTTAAATCTGCGACAACAAATGAGATGAAACGGGTTGTGTTTGTCTCTCCAACTCCAGAAAATGTTCTTTTTAGAGTACGTAATGTAAAATTCCATTAAAAAAACGGTACAATTTAAAGTTGCCTTTCTCATCGTCGAATATACGTAAACCGCAACATACACCAAACGCAAATCCTCTTATGTTTTGATTTTGTGGTAGATTCGGCATAACAAAGATTTAGCAAACAGTCCTCCATGCCTTAAAACGCCAAGCTTAATATATGACACCCATTCACGACAGCCCCCATTGTGGTCTGTGGAGATGGAAGAGCACTGTGGGAATGACAGGAGGTAAATTATGAACAAATGCTATAATTTCAAATTTAATCTGAACAAATATTCTTGTCCTAAGACGAAATTGAAAAGAGTTGTTATTCACTTTTATAACGTGCTACGTGAACTCTTAGGGGTTTTGCTTTTGCCCGGCTTGCAAAAAAATATGAAACTCTCATTTCTGTCAATGTAATTTGGCACTGTTTGTTGACGACACGACTCGTGATATCCTGCTGTTCTTCTGTTAGTTCTTCAGTCCGTTCCATCTTTACAAACACACATTCTCACATTTCTTGGTCATTAGTTTACACCGCTCCCATTTGCTGCAGTTGCCTTCCATGTTCTCCTGCTACTATTTATCTCTGCAACTACCTACTTCACCACAAGAATCATAAGCCTCTACATGGTTTACTCCTTTTTTGATTGGCTGCACCTGGAAAGCTACTACTGTTCTCAGTGCATTATAGGCTTTACTGATCTAAAGCTGCACACACACATCTATTGACATAGAAGACACATCTGTTGACATAATAGATGTGTGTCTACACATGGATATATATGAATCTGTTTTACATTTTGAAGCACCAGCTAAACATGGTGATAAGAGACGTGTACTTTAGTTCAAATAGAGAACCTGAAAGTGATACAGGAACAGTCTAAAGGCAAATGAGGCTCCACTGTGCCTCAGAAACACACACAGAGAGACAGAAGGCTGACACTTGACTCTTCAGCCATTCAAAACTTCACTTAAATTATGTACAATTTTAGCAAGTGATCAAGTTAAAAGACCTGGAATGGGTCAGTTGTGTCACACATCTCTGATTCATCTGAGGTGCAGAAGAACAGCTTTGATGTTCAGTTATGTATTTGGTTCCATATTAGCACTTTGTTGTGTAAATGTGCCTGTTGGCATTTAAAGTTTCATGAGTGAATCTAGAAAGGTAAAAAAGTTAATTGGGGCCTCCCTAATCAAATGAGAAAACACAAAATTATCCTGATTTGTATCTTTGTTTGCCATCAATAAACTTTACATAGCACTAACCTACAAAAGGTTCTTTTATGAAGATAATTCTAATCTGCTATCAATCAGTAAAGGAAAAGTAACAGGTATTAACAGTAACAGGTACCAGGGGTTTATTTACATCAAAAAGAGCACACAATTATTTTAACATTGTTCTTAATGTTTTATAATAACTAATAAAATGGGAATTTGAAATGCATTTAAATTTGTGTAGAATTATGCCATTGTAATCATTAAAATAAAATTCCTTTCCTTTTGTTTATTTATCAATGTTGTAGAACCCAAGTGTCCAAACAGATTTTCTAAACATACCTCATAGTCGCAGACTATTATCAAAACTAAATACAAATATCATTCTTAACATATGAAGAAAATGGTCTGCAGGGTGAAACTGGTGTACTTGATTGCTGAGAAAATATTTATTGGTAGCCTCAGTAATGACGTCCATATTCTTCAGTATTGGAGGAAATATTCCAGTGTTTCAGCTAAACTTGATGGACGGAACAGGCTTCTGTCCCAAGGCCCCAGATCACCAGGGATCCCAAAATCACAAAGTTTCTGTGTGTCAACTGTCAAATTAATCTTCTACCTTTACGATGACTTGCTGTTGTGTATTGGCAAGAAACTGTTGATATGGTACATGTCAGGATACAGGAGTTACAATTTGATATATTGTGATGTATGGTGATACTGTAAGGAAGGTGATATGCTGTGATTTTTTTTTTTTAAATGTAATTTTTGTTATTTATTTATAGATGCGTAGGTTTTCTCTGGGTACTCCAAGCTTCCTCCCACAGTACCAAAAACATGCATATTAGGTTAATTGGCTACTCTAAATTGCCCCTAGGTGTGAGTGAATGTTTGTGTGGTTGTCTGTCTTTGTGTGTTGGCCCTGTGATTGACTGGCGACCAGTCCAGGATGTACCCCACCTCTCAGCCGTAGTCAGCTGGGATAGGCTGCAGCTCCCCCATGACCCTGATGGATAAGTGGTATAGAAAATGAATGAATGAATGAATGAATGAATGAATGCGGGATGTGGGCTGGCAATACAAATGCCAAAATAAACAATACATTAAGGCAACATAACTTCACAATTGTCAAGTGTATTAGTATTTTTTCATATCACATTAATGTAACTATGCTGTCTCATATAAACTGCAGCAGGTGCACATATGGTGCAGCTGTTCAGGACTGTCATGACGTGAGGCAGTGTTGTCTATATTATATTATATTTTTTATCTGTTATATTATTGTACAGAGATAAAAATCTCAATTAATTAAATGAATACATTAAAATTAATATATTGCCCAGCCCTAGTCCTGTGTTAAAATGCCCTTTTTAGGCTCCATTTTAGTTTAAATTGTGCTCATGATTTAAGTAGAGATGCATGATATGTATTTCCTATAATGGATGCTGATTACCAGTAATTTCCTGCTTCTAATGGCAGATCTCAATAAGATAAGCGATAATTTCACATTTTTTGTGTGTGTCTAGGCAGTGGACAGCAGTCTGTAACTGGAGTGGAGAATGCAGATGATGGCAACAGTTACTGGCAGATTCGTGGGAGGCCCGACCGTCCATGTCAGCGCGGGACAGCCATCAAGTGTGGTCAGGCCATCCGCATCACGCACATGAAGACTGGCCGAAATCTTCACACACACCACTTCAGCTCGCCCCTGTCTAATAACCAGGTATGCAAACAGTCACTCACTGTTCCACGGAGGGATAAGACAAACAGACACACACATGAGATATGTTCATTGTCGGTTTGAATCTGTCATCTGCAGGAAGTCAGTGCTTTTGGAGAGAACGGTGAGGGTGACGACCTGGACTTGTGGGCGGTGCAGTGTGACAGCGACTACTGGGAGCGCGACGAGGCTGTGCGTTTCAAACACGTGGGCACCAGTGTCTTTCTGAGTGTGACGGGTGAGCAGTACGGCCACCCCATCCGCGGCCAGCATGAGGTGCACGGCATGATCTCTCCCAACCAGCACAACTGGTGGCGCTCCATGGAGGGTGTCTTCATCCAGCCTAGCCAGGAGCCGCTGCGCCACGATGAGCTCTGATCATCACTTGGAGATGCTAAGCCTGTGGATTCATGTTTTATAGCTCGCCTGGACCAAATGATGTAGAATGCTTGACTGATCACGTATACACATGTGAAGCACTCAGGGTGTTATGAGATGAGGGGTAGTGTAGTGTAGCAGCGTGCTTTATTTATTCTGTCTGTTTCCTCTTACCCCTTTCTTCTTTCCTCTCATAAGGGACAAAATGCTTTTTGTGAAAAATCAAGGCTGGAATACCAACAGGGCTATGGGGGCCTTTAGGGGACCAGAAAATTCACTGTTGTAAATACACACACACCACAGAACAATATCATTTGAAACATCAAGAGGTCCTGTGTCAAATAAAAGCTCCGTAAAAGCTCTGCATTAGTTCTTTGCGCTAAGGACATGTCAGCCATTCCCTGGTGTCAGTTTCTCCACTGTGAGGATTTTCGATCACTGTAAACAGAATCTCTTTGAACTGTTGCTCAAACAAAGCAAGACAATGGATTATGTCCACCTTCAATTTTTGCACTGGGAGAGACATTTTTCACTTCTGCCTGACATTCTATAGAGCAGATGATTACTCAAAACATTTAGCAGTTTAATCAGGCAGGAGGCAGCCCAAGAAACCATTAGTAGATTAATCAAGACAAAGATGGCTGTGTTCAGACAGACTGTCACCACAACAAAGAATTCTCACCATTATTTTATTAACGTTGATGATTGACTTGGGGGCGTGTTGTTCGCGTGAGCAACCACATTTAGAGCATGTCTGAGTGGAGTGGGGTTCATACCCAGATATGGATTTCTTTAAATCCTTCCCCAGAAATGAGCAGCTTTGAAACTGCTTTCATCCTGATGTGACTTGCAGTGGACCAATCAGAGAGAGAAAAGCTCAGATTCATCATTTTAACAGCCTCCAGAACCAACACAATCTTGTCGATTGTACTGCACCACTATAACAATGCCTTTGTTGTGTTTTTCAGCCTCTGTACAGTACTCCTTGCGTGACAACAACATTTTTGTGTCATGGTGAATGTTTTATGTGAAGGGAAGAGAAGTACATACTTTTTAAAATGAATGATTTTTACTTTTTCCTCCTTCCTTGTTCATTGTTGGGTTCCTTTGTAAATTTGTGGCTGGTGAACTATTCTTCACAAGTCTGTTAATAGATGAAAATTCTATTTGAAACCACCTTGTTAACGTTACATATAACAAACCACTGATTTGACTTGATAGCGACTCAGAACTCTGGAGAAGATGTACAAGAAGATGTCATCTGTCTCAGAGCAACATGTGTTTTTTTTAAGAAAATAAATAAACAAGATGACATTGTGTCATAGACTGTTGTTTCATGATTTTGCATAAAAATACTTGCTACAAGATGGTTTATGAGCTTTCACTCATTCTTATTTGAGAGGTTTAACCTGGATGGTGAAGATGCTCTGATGTTTTTCATTTGTTCATCTTCTTCCGAAGGTTACATCTTTAACCTCTTTATTAACTCAGCCAATGAAAATGTACTCTTTGAAGCTCTGAGATTGAACTTGTAACTAAGTAACTTGAAGTGACAAAACTGTCAGGTGAGAGATGAGCAAAGCAGGCAAACAAAACAGGAAGAGGAACTGCGGTTAAAATCTCACTTAGACCTCACATTTTAGGACTGAGTATTTATACTAATTACTAATTTCAACATATTAAAATGGAAATTGCAGATTTCTTCACTGTGGGGAAAATCATAATGTGCACAAAACTGTCCACATACCTTTGGCCATGTGAGAACATCACAATCCTCTAATAAAGTCTGTCTTTGTGAAGCTGCTAACATTCTTCAAAAGCCTGACACATTTTAAGATTCATTGCAGCACTGAATTGAATTAAACTTTAAAGTCCCCCTCCAGTCCAAACTGTGTTTTTCTTCTTGTTCCTACACTTAAATGCTTGAGCTTGTAGGATGATGTATGTGCAGAGTCTGACACCATCAGACTGATCTCACATTCATTGCTGACGGTATAATAAATTTTCTCTGAGCTCACTGAAAATCTGATTTTAAGAGGCAGAGCCTGAAACAATGATTTGTGACATTGCAGATAGTTTGGAATCCAGTCCTGGTCTAACACTTAGCAAACACAGGTGTGATGTGGACACTGTAAGCCTCCAGTTGACAAACACTGAGAGTGGACTTTATAATGAAGTAGGAGACATCTTTTGTCCAGTTAAGTTTGTGAGGTGAAAATGATTTGCGTATTCAGATATTCTGGGTTTTTCACTGAGGAGGAAGGAATAGATGTCCTATTAAAGATTTTAATGTGATGATTCTACTTTTTATTCTGACGTGTAAGACACATGTATAGACGTGTATGGACGTACAGCCGTGGCCTAGAGGTTGGAGAAGCGGCTTGTGATTGGAGGGTCACCGGTTCGACCACCAGATGGGCAGGAGAAATTTCGGTGTGGTGGAGTGATTAATGCGACAAATGCCCCCCCCCAAAAAAAATTAGCTGGCTGATGTGCCCGTGAGCAAGGCACTTAACCCCCAATTTCCTCCCCGGGCGCTTGATGCTGCCCACTGCTCCTGTGTGTGTTTCACTGCATGCCGGGTGTTGCATGTGTGTTCAACTAAGGATGGGTCAAGTGCAGAAGACAAATTCAGCATGTGTATGTAAATATATATATATATACTGTCAATAAAGCTGATTCTTCTTCTTCTTCTTTTGAAGTAGTGTTCTTTATGTCAAAATTGTTCATGTCATGTTACTGGCACAGATGCCATTCTTACCATCAGAATGCTATGCATGTTATAGCCTATATATTTCTGCATAAACTGCTGTCTACAGAATGATTTATGCTCAGATAATGATGAGAACAGAAAGTAATGCTCATAGTGATAATACAACAGCTCTCTGGTTCCTCCATACAGAGCTTTTGATAAGCAAATGGCCTAATAGTAAGTATAGCACTTCAACATTTTCTCATGCAGACAGCTACAGTGTTACTTAAATTTTGATGCATAGATGCACAACTTAATTTCTTCAGTTCAATTGGTGATCATTTCAAAGAATTTTAATGTATCAGTTAAAAAAGAAGTTTTAATTAACTGATTCAAAGAGTGAGATAAGTTTGATGTGCCAAATGCCCATTTTTAACTGTGGTGTCATAACACTTTGGGTTGTTTGTTTTCATGTGATCAAGATGATGTGGTCTCTGAAAAGTAGTATTGATCCTGACTGGATTATCATGGTGAAATAAAGCAAGCTAAGCAACAGCTAGCCTGTCAGTATGGTGGTAGAAAACTACACGCTTAAAACTACACTTTCTACCACCATACTGACAGGGATTCACATGTTGCATCAGCACAAGAGACAAGCTGAGGAAGCAGAAACCCAATCCAATAAAAGGACATTAGTCAAATAAAATAACAATTTACAGGAAACACATCAAAAACATTACTCATCAGTATTCAGTCTCATGGAAATGGAATTGTTGCCAAGCTAAGGGTCTTACTAAGGTGGACTGATGCCATATATTCAGTTTATGTTGTATATAGCACCTGTTGTGGCCTAAACATGGTGTTTGAGGTGTGCATACTGCAATTTCCTCTAAAGTTCAATAATTCATGATCAATTCAGTCCTCTCTGAGATTAACACCGTGATCTGATGTAACTGCCCTCGTCTCTGCGGAATCTGTTGAATTCTTCATTTATGTGCCCTGAAACAATACTGTACCACGAGATGAAATTAGTATGATGGTGGAAACGGGATAAAAACGCCTGTCCCTGCTTGCTGCTGCTCATTTTTCGTCCAGCAGGTGGAGACAAATTACCATAAAAGACAGACCTCGCCGTACGGAAAACGCTTATTACCACAACCATCTCCGTTGTTATCACGAGCTACGTTTTTTCCCTTCAGCGTCCTGCATCTCCTGCCGCTCCAAGGTGCGTACATTCAGTTAAGTGAATTTTGAGAGAGTTGACAGAAAAAAGCAGCTTTACTGAGTCACGGTGTGGATGTGGATACTGGGATTACACCTCTGAAGGATGCTTTATGGGAGCTGAGAGATGGTGGGAAACCCGCAGTGTTTTCATGTAAGGTTCTCTGCTGCTGTTTGATTCTGCGTCAGCTCCCACGAAAGGTGATGAATATTCGCTAAGCAACTCCTAAATCTACTATATTATCCATTTAACATCGATGCCATAAACATTTGAAGGACTTTGAGTTTTTAGTCTTTAAACGATAAACCTTCCTTGTATTAGGCAAAATTAATGTAGTGTTTTTATTTTTTATGTGAATGTCAAATTAACGTCCTAAACGAAAATCCAGATTAACCTTCTCTCCTTTTAAATTTCCTCCTTTACTTATCCATGTAATTTTATTATGTATCCTTTTCTCTTAACGTAGGTAAACAGATTTGTGTTAACTGGGAAGCTAGCAGACAAGTACAATTTAATTACAAGGAGACAATGTATAGACAAGACTTTTCCCCCCTTTCTTAAAATTGCCGTCTTAAAGCTTAAACTTAAGAGATTCAACTGTCCATACAAGACGAAAAGTAAGTAGAACATCAAACAGATGTGATCCTTAAGTGCTGATTATATTCCACAGTTTGCCTTAAAGTTAATGACTAACTCTTGAAAGCTAAAGATGTTCTGAGCTCTGTGAGACAAAATGAGTTGTTAAACTCTGCCTTTTATAGCTCAGCAGTTCAGCTTAAGAAAAAATGTGTAGATATGACACATTAAATTCACATATAAACACATGCTACCTAAAATAGTTCAATTTTAGTTCCTAATAGATGTTACCTCTTGATATGATCTTTCTTAAAAGTAAATTAATGCACTAGACTACATCATAATAAAGTGTTACATGTTACATGTTGTTTCTAAGAACATACCATGTTTATGAATTGTTTCTCTCCTTCTAAAAGGAAGTTTTCCCTCCATTTTGCTCGGGTGAAAGGTGCACTGCTACTGACCTTTTAACGGCGCTTTAGTAGTTGGGGGGTGGGGGTGGAGTCCAGAGGGTGGGGGTGCAGAGGGAGGTTCCCAATCCCAGGCTCTCCACGCATGAGTCCCAGCAGGCAGAGCAGAGGAAATGTAAATGTGACCACCCACCTCTGAGGAGGAAATGCTGTGTTGTTCTATTACCTCGCCTGTGTTTCTACTGTTTTTACAGCGCTGGGTCTATTTCTACTCATTCTCATGGTTTCACTCGAGACTGAAAGCACCTCCAAATGAATGAGCAAAGCTGTTTAAATGATACAACTGACTGACACTCACTGTGGTCCTGCGAAGCCTCCACACTCAACCCATTTGATCTTTTACGGCTTAAAATGAAACAGAAAGAATGAATTAAAAAAAGAAGGTAATCCACATCGGTTCAAGCTGCTATCTGTGGTTCAAATACTTAGGATGTATTTCGCGGGGTTTTCGGTGGTATGAACCTCTGTTATTTATGAATGAATCATCATTTTCAGCATATTTCACCATGCTGTGTATTTCAGATTATGTTGTCAGCCAGTTTTTAGGTCACTGTCTAAACACAGTTTGATGAAGGTAAATAAATTCAGTTCAGTGCAGTTTGATGGGATAAGGATTACTGCAGTCAAACGTCCCATGTTGTTGAAGAACTTACAAGTACCAAAATATAACAGGCAGAATGAGGATTTTAATCAGAAATTGTTTAATCAAAGTAGTCAACCGCCGTTACATTTAGTAGCTGACATATTTTTGTTGGTACTGCGCAGAATGATGGTTTGATGTCTCTAACACATCCTACTTAATGATTTTTTAATTTGCAGCTGCATGCAGAACAACATTTTAGTTTGCTCAGGTAAACCTATGAAGAGATGAGATTTATGGAAACACACACAGGCTGGATCACACTCTGGAAGCCAGCTCGACAGCTTTTTATAGATAATATTTTACACATCTGCTTTCCTAAATTTGACCCATTCCTTCAAAATAAAACCTATACTTCTTTCTTAAACGCCACCATTATATGTTTTCTATACATTTTTTATACTTGCCTTAAAGTTTAATTCACATAAATGACAAAAAAGTACAACACTTGGTTGAAGGTTATTTGGATGTTATTAGTCCAATACAGTGGAGGTGAATGGAAATTTATTGTGTGATCATTTAGTGATCAAGAATTACATTTACAGACTGGGTGTCCATCACTCTGGTTAATCCACAGAAACTAAATTCCATTCATCTTCGTTGTAGTTATATTTTACCTATTATAAAAACACTGAACGATAGCTTCAGTAGATCCTCCTGTTTTACTTTGTTGTAATTCAGTATACTTTTCAGTAATATGTTTTAGGATCGTATTGTGACTTTGCGTACAGCTCTTTCGCTACACTTCTCTTTTCTGTCTCATTTTTACCTTTAACCTCGTTTTCTCCACAGGGATCAAAAGAATTCCACTTTATCTTATCTTTTATTGCAGTAGTGTAACTACAGGAACCCAACGCATCCACTAGACACAATGCTACCCACCATCATCACAGCTGAGCTCAGAATAAAACACAAACACCACTTCTTCGGTCAGCATAGTCTTTATTGAAATAATCGTTCCGATGACAAGGTGAATGCGGGTGAGCTGCAGTGAAATGTGTCCATTAGCGCTGGGTTGTGGTGCCTTGCTCAGAGGCAGGTGTAGGGCAGGTTGAAGGCTGTGTGGAGGAGGCTGGGCCCAGCTGACCGATGCCCTTTCATTATTGCACTGCTTGCTGCAGCTCCCACAGTAGTGCAACAGGGAAAGAGTGTCAAGCAGAGAGCGTCCTGTAGCCGTCCCAGGTGACAACTTCAAGTGCAGTATTCTCCCTTCAACCCGCCTGTGAGCGCAAACCACATTTATGTTCCACTCTGAATCACCAGAGTTTTTCTCGGTGCAGTTAAACAAATCATCTGGCTACATGTGGAATAAGTTTAGGTTTAAGAGGCAGGACAACAACTTATAACTGAGACAAAATTGCGACGTCATGTTATTACTCTATGACTACTGTGTCATGTTAGTGTTTAATTCAAATATTCAGCACTTTGTTGAGTAAAGACAGTACAGCAGAAGCATACTGAGCTCATGCAGATCATACAAAAAGCCTGTTGATGACCAGTGATGGAGAGTACCTTTACTCAGTAGTCCTTAAGCACAATTTTGAGGTACTTGTATTTTACTTGATCATTTACATTTTCTACTACTGTATACTTCTACTACACTACAATACCTAAAGGAATTGTTAATTCACTTCTTAACTTCAGTTATTTGTTATTTAATTTAATAATACAAAACACTTTCACCAACTACATGATTTAATATTATAGGTTAAGATAAAACTTAAAAATTAGGTAAACCACCCTTACCTGCTTCAACATTCAAATGATGTACACTGGTAATTGTAATAATATACATGATTCTGAAATATGCCATTCTACATAATGAAGGGTTAAGTTAAATCTTGAATGCATGACCTCGACTCATAACAGAACATTTCTACGCTCTATTAAGTACAAGATCTGAGTACTTCTTCCACCTCTGTTGACAAAAAGCATCACACAATTAATATTATTAACAACACTGCTCCCAAAACTGTGAAGTGACACTAATCAAAGCAGTTTCCATCTGTTCATAAAGCCTTAGAATTTCTAGCAGCCTTCCCATCATTCAGTCCAGGTGCTGGAGACATGTACTGCTTCATACTTTCTTTTTTAGGCAGTTTGAAATGAAATGATAAACAATTATCTCAATGAACAGTTTAAATATTGTAAATCATATAAAGGCAAAGCTACAACTGAGGACATTAATAATATCAGGACTAACATCTAAATGGTCAGTTCACCAAAATAACCTACCTATACTGACCGTGCTGATAGCTTTGCTTTTATTTGTTCAGTTTCTGAAACATTTGTCCCTAAGGTTGCCACCTCGGTGCCAATATACAGGACATGAATGGAATTTTTCTTGCTGTGCTGCAGGCTCTGAAAAATTATATTTAAAAAACTCTGAAGCAATATCTCATTACAAAAACAGTGTACCTCTGTAGGGGCTTCTAGGGATACTAGAATAGTCGTGGATTATTGTATTTAAGGAAAGCTAGCATCAGCACTGTTTTGTGTAAGTGTGAATTCAGCCTGTGATCTTCATGACATTTTTTTAACTAATGAAGGTAACAAGCTGAAAATGCAGTTATAAAATAACAAACTCCTAACACCTAAGGACACATTTTAAAATGTTATCAACTTAAGACAAACAAGCAGTTAATTGTACAGCAAACTCCTGAACCAAAGAGAGTTCAAAACAAATTCATCAGCAGCAACATTTATTGGGTGAACACAAAGACTGAGCCTTTCACTCACAGTAATTCTCACACACAGCTTGTATCACACTGTGTATTGAACAGAGCTGAATAAGGCCTGCGTGACATCAGCCGCATAACACACCAGAACAGGAAGATCATCCCTCAGAGTCAAGACCCTATAAGCAATATTGCACTACTGTGTTAACTCTAGTGAAAGCAGAGGCAACATTGATAGGGTCTCATCTGCAAGGTAACAGAGGCAAGACAGACTTCTTCTCAGAGCGCGGCAGTCCCCGTCTAAACAGCTACAAAGCCATCAACACCAGGAGAGGACTCGGACTTCAACGTCTGGAAGTCGCCTAGTCCTCCAGTCTTTGCTTTTAGGCTTTGATGCAGTAATGTTGTGATGTGGACTTACCATTGTCTGCTAGACCATTAAACCAACCGTATTGTGCTTCTGTAGAAGCCATCAATCTCACATCGATGACTTTTTTAGTCCAAATTTGTTCCCTTAGCTTTTCCACCAATTAGAGATGCTGCTATTACTGACAAATGTACATTTGGAAAGGTTAATATTCCTAAGTTATTAGAGTATTAACTGAACAAACCATGTACATGGGCATGAATTCTCAATATTCTTCGGGACAGTACTTTTCTTGCTGAAATTTAACCACAGACAGGTCGTTAACCATGGATGCCGTGACAGTCCTGGACATTGTACATCCACCTCCCTGCAACTCAGGTGAGTTTAGCAATGGAGTGTTCTATTCAGTCAAAGAAACATGGTGCAGAGACGAAACATATTTGTGCCGAGAGTCTTAAAAAAAAAAAAAAAAAATCAATCGCTCGTATCCTTGTACACAAATCCTACAGATTATATTTTATGACTATCTGATGAACTACTGTCATGCTATGTTGTCTTGGTGAAGCCAGGCCGCCGATAAGGAGGATGGACAGCTTGCTCTTCACCTAATGATTCCTCTGCCCAGAAGAAACAAAAGGTTCCACGCACTTTTCAAAACCCAGTGTATGTGGCAGATGTTATTATGTACAAATTAGTAACTCCTCTCATTTCCTTCACTCATTTTCAAGTTTTTTGGGGTGAATTATTAGGCATGTGCACAACCAGCCAATTAGCCCTTGAATAGTTGCTACCCTCGCTAGTCGACACCAGAGACGCTAGTCAGTTATTAAACTAATTATTATTATTTTAATATTGTACATGGAGGAGGAATTTCTAGAGCGAAAAAAGTGTATATAGGACACCACATTAGTCCTGGAGGTGTCACCTTTGTGCTTTGGCTCACTGACAATAAAGGCCTTAAGTGTCAGCTTAGCTACTACAGCACACATTTAAATTAACATGGTGACATAATTTACACTGAAATGTCATGTCTTCATAGTCAAAAGTACGACCATCTGTTATTAATGTTAACAATGCTGGTTAATTGTTTTGTCTAAACTGTCACTGAAGAATGTGATTAACGATTTCATATGGCTTTTATAATGTACACAATAATTTTTAACAATGTTTAACTTTACAGATTAAATTGCGCCAGTTTTCTTACTTCAAGACTAGTCAAGCTGTTTAAATGTCAGGGAAATTAGTCGTTAGGAACGCCCGTATAAATTATACTAGTAGAGATTGCTATGCTATTGAAAAAAAACGTCCTGGGGGAGTCCACATGGTCTGCCCTTTATTTATTTATAATGTATAAAAACTTTAAACTTACAGTGAAATCAGACTGGTGGAGGTTTGAAAGTTTGACAGTTCTGAAGGTCCTAAAGGGTTTACTAAGCTGGTCAGTTATTTGCTAACCTCCCCTCTGCACACAGTTTACCAAAAATACCTGCAAAACAAGACAAAATACATTCTTCTTTTTCTCTCTTTCTTTGACTTTCAGGACATCATCTAGAAGTCTCTGCTGATCTCCATGTTTCCATTTATCAGAACCGAGGAAACATTTGGCTCATATTAAACAGAAAGAGCTTCTGAGGAGCCTCTTTTATTTTCAGTGGCAGAAACGCTGCACTCTGACCCTCATTAAAACCAAAGACTTTGGGGACAACAGACGTGATAAATTCCACTCGTCTTTTTCCCCTTTTTTGCTCTTTTAAAAATGGTCAGGGGGCTTGATGCATGTCTTTGATGTGCTCTCCAACCACACAAATGGCTCACTTTAGAGGTGAAAAATTATTCATTGCAGCTTACCTTCAATGTTAAAGTCACAAATAATAAAAATATTCTCATTTCAGAAATATGAATCTGTTTTGTTCCATATATCCATTCAACAATAAACGTAGTATAATGCAAGGTTATATCAAATGCTGTCACTACACTTCCAAACTATTTAAGCTTTGTTTTGGTGGATCAAATTTGGCAAAACATACATTTCAACCAACAATTACACATTTATAAGCATGCACCTCTGCTCCTGCCATCCTATCAGACCAGAATCCCTGCAGCATGCTAAAGTGAAGAAAGTCACCAATGGCAAAACTTTGACTAATCGTCCAAATTATAAGCAACACATTTTTGAATTCATTACAGTTGTGACCTCACAATATTTCCAATATTGTACAATGTCCTGTGTGTTGGTGTTACAGATATTAGTTCATGTAGTGATTACAGAGGCCACAGGATAGTTCACGGATGTTTTACCCTCATGGCACTTGTATCCATTGTTTTCATTATTTATTATTCCACCAGCTATTTTCTCAATTAACTCTTGTTTAGGAAGAAGAAGAAGAAGAAGAAGAATCAGCTTTATTGACAGTATATATATTTTTACATACACACACTGAATTCGTCTTCTGCATTTGACCCATCCTTAGTTGAACACACACATGTAACACCTGGCAAATTACATGCAGTGAAACACACACAGGAGCAGTGGGCAGCATCAAGCGCACGGGGAGCATATTGGGGGGTTAAGTGCCTTGCTCACGGGCACATCAGTCGGCTAATGGAGGAGGGGAGCACATTTCGCATTAATCACTCCACCACACCCAAATTTTTCCTGCCTGTCCGGTGGGGGAATCGAACCGGTCACAAGCCGCTTCTCCAACCTCTAGGCCACAGCTGCCCCGATAATAGAATCTCAGTCCATGGTGACATCTTCAAATAACTTGTTTTCACTGATCAACATTCCAAAACTCAAAGATGCTCCGCTTACAACCCCGGCACAGAAGATCCTGCTACCTACCACTAACAATCCAGTTCAGTGAGAGGACATGGAGCAGCTCAAAGACAGACCACTCCTCTTTATCAAAAAGGGATATCCTCTTTGTCTTTATGGGACGTCTGTTATTTAGCTAGCTGCAGAGTCAGAGCGGTAGAATACATATCAAAAGGATCAGATATCTCAAGGACCACTACATATTAAACTCCACTCTGTTCCGACTCACTGTGAGTTCACCACATCAATTTACTGGCAAAATTTCCCATTAGGATCATCAATAATCTCCAACAATTTCCTCCAAGCATGACTTTTCCTGTCATTATTGTTGTATTGAGAGAGTTTAGTAAACCTGAAACTGCTGTAGTCAGTTTCTACATTAAGAAGCAGAACTGACCGGGAAAGCTAAATACAGGGCAACCGCCCTTGTTTCGTCCTAATCCGATCTGGTTATCAGTTCATTCAAAGACTATTAAACTCTTCTCAAACTCAAAATTTTTCTCATCCCAAGCAGGTGATCATTTGCTCCCTATTGAAAATGAATGTAGGGCTCATGATTCGCTTTTGGTGTGAGTGTATGTGTGCTGTATTATTTTGAAATTTTCAACACATGTTCGAACAGAATTTCAAGTATATTTCAACGTGTTTATTTACTTTAGAATGAATATTTGAATGTCACTTTTGGCCACTGCTGACAAACCTACATAGCTTACATTCTTCCAAAATGTGGTCACAGTAAATGATTTTTCAGATGGGTTTGGTGGTTGGTAAGGAAAACAAAGTCTGAAGATGGATAAAATTAAAGAGGAGGTGGGTATTTTGACTCGTGTGTAAAATCTAAAAAATGCCTTGCAGGAGTTACTTGATTTCAGTCCTGCATTTTGCTCTGTGTGAAGCACTTCATTTCATGAATTACTTTATTAAGACAACAGGTAGTGCAGAAAAGTATGGAGATAGGTGAGACGAAGACATGAGAGGAGGAGAGACCAGACCAACCACAGGACACAGGCTGTCTGGGTGGGTCCTGAAGCATTTTATTAAACGTAATTCGACATCTACTTCTCTTGTCAGCCGACACTCTAAATATGTTCCAGGCAGAGCAAAATAAAACTCACACACTTCAGCACCACTGCTGGAAAACAGAGGAAACACTGCGCTCAGAACAAAGCCACAGTCAAGAAGTGGAACCCAGTGAAATTTTGCCATTTTTGCTCAAGAAATCATTTGAAAAAAATAAAAAACTCGCTGATTAACTTCCTGTTCAGATAATCAAGTGATCGACTAATTGTTCCAGCTCTAAAACAGATCAGCTGTGATCACTATGTATTTACACTGTGAATTCCTGAGCAGTAACAAATGAACAGATTGCTTTTTTCCTTTCTCTGAAACAGCCCCATCAAACTCAGCCTCCTTTATTCGTTCATCATTGTAAGCGCTTCATTACTTTATATTTGCAGCTGACAAAAGCTGGAGGAAGACAATATGTACAGCACTTTGTATGGAAGACATGGCAACATAAACAAAGGATGTTGCACACAGCTGGTTGCTGTGGCCATTGCTAAAGCAGCAAATGTGATGAGGTGTATGGATGATGTCCTGAGAGGTGACATACTGTTCAGTGCAGATGCATTTACACTTGACAGATCACTGAATGTGATGCGTCTCATACAGAGTCCGGAGGTAGAGATAGGATCACAGCCTTAATGTGGTGCAGGATCTACAGGCTGAGCATGATGGGCTCGATCACTCAGGAGACACGCTAATGGTAGCTGGCATGGACCGTCCCTATCAGCTACACTTCGTATAGACCCAGTCTGCTCTGGTATTTGCCTGCCAGCACAACGAGAAAGACAAGTTTCTACATGGTGCTCATCCAAACTCACCCATCCCCTCCGTACATAAGCATTTTTACATTCTCGGCCTCATCTGATAACATGCCACGCACACCTGATGGAGGCTTTGATTGTTTACATGTGGAGCAGCGGCTGAAATAACATGGCCTGCTCCTCCAGCACAGTCTTCAGTGTGGATGCACTACAAATATAACATTCAATGAGAAAGGGGGACAACTAGGACCTCCTCTATGTAAAAAAATACTAGATTATGCAAAAAAAAAGAAGCATTAATTCATGTATTGTTTGGACTTTTCTGGAGTCTCATGTGAAAGGTTAATACTTAATACTGTTTGTTATGATTTCTGGATTAATTTTCATTATTGAACTATTTTTTATTAACATGGAAAAGTGATAGTAAAAAGTAAATCAGTTTAACTATTTTTGACAAATACTTTATGTTTTTCTCTTCAAATGGCACCCTCTTCATATTATGTTATTGGATGTATGAGCTTAAATTAGCAGTAGAAGACCTCGCTGCAAAACACAGCTGCAAAGATTAATCAATTAGTTGATCAAAAAAGAATTAGATTAGACTATTTTGAAAATCGATTCATTTTTCCAGTCATTTTTCAAGAAAAATGCCCAACATTCTTAAATGTAATTTTTGCTTGCTAAGTTGCTGCTTTTCTTTGTCATTTATGACAGTAATTAAAGAGTCTTTAAGTTTTAGATTGTTGATTGGACAAAACAAGCAACTTAAAGATGGCACTAAGGCTCTGTGAAATTCTGATGAGCATTTTAAAACATTTATTGACATTTTGTTGACTAAAATTAAAATGAAACTCTTGCAGCTTAATCGTGAAAATAAATGGCAGATTAATCAATAATGAAAATAATCATTTGTTGCAGCCCTGCTGCAAAACAGCAGTGGTTTTACCCTCCGCTTCATCCGTCACTACAACACTTTTCACCCTAAAGACACACAACAGCAAATTCCACAGTGGCTTGCAAAACAGTGGCTAAATATGACGCTACAGGCTCCAATACTCCAAGGCAAGTACGCGCACTCACACACACACACACACACACACACACACACACAGACAGAGCAAAGGCAGTAACCGAGGACGATGAAAACCTACCCCCCTCCACCCCACCCCCCTCACTCAGAGCAGCCCTGCCCTTCACATTCCTCACAAGGAGCCCCATCCCCCCCCCCACAACCTGCCCCAAATAGGAAACTTACCCCATTTTTCCCACCCACACCGTGACTTCTTCAAGCCTGCACATTCAAATTATGCTTTCAAAGGCCGACTGAATGAGAGAAAAAAGAGCCCTGTGCTCCACACACACACACACACACACACACACACACACACACACACTACACGGCCAGAACAAAATGACTGCAGCGTTAACCTAGAGGTTCACACGTTCCTTTACAGGGAAGTCACATACGGTTGCTCTTTTTATTCTGAAAAATAGCATTTGTTCACAAGTAAAATGATGACATGAAATAAGCCTGAGGGTTTTACACACTTGTAACTAAACTGTATTCCAAAGTGAATATTTTTTTGTATTTTTTGGGGATTTTTGTTTTCATATATAAAAATACACAAACTTTTACCAAGGATAATTTAGATTTTAAAATGCCTGGTTTGTATGTTTGGATAAATAAGATGTTTCACAATAAAAGAGGTTGCATATCATTTGAGCCAAGCGATCCAAAATAACAACTTTACAAAAAATATAGTATTTTTGCCGAATAGTCTTTAATAGCTCTGTTGCTTAATACAAACTAATTCCAGTGGTTTCCACACACACTGATTTAACACAATAAATTTACAGTATGACATTAAGTTTTACGCAAAATAAAAAAACTACTGTGGTTAAGTTGAGGTTTGTGATTATAGTAAAATCAGATAACTCTAACAAGCCTTGTCCAGCAGGAGAATTTAAGATGATCCAGCATTTACTAAACCAAATGGTTTCACACTGTGGGCCAGTATGTAGCAGCACATTACACAGACTAAGAAAATGTGTTAAAAGTTGTGAAAGTTGACCTCAAAGCATGTTACTTAATCTGACACGTGGTCTGCAAAGCAAACCAAGACAGCCTCTGAAGTTCTGTGAACAAAATGTCCTTTTTTTTTAGGAGGCGTGGTCCAGGAGGCCTATATCTCCCAGTTAATAATGCAGCTTGGTTGAAGAGAAAAGCCTCAGACTCTTCCTGCCATAAGGATCTCTGGCTAAGCCACTGGTTCCCAAACTACGGACTGGGGACCTCCAGCGGTCCTTGAGGGAGTTTCCAAAATAAAGGCCACTTTTTTTTTTAATATCAGTCAATAAAATTTTAAATTAAATTCACTGTTTTAGGCACAAGTTTAACTGAGCTTACTAGACGGGCTATTGAGCTATATTAGATATCAGTAAACTCAAATGGGCTTTCCTAGGACCGTCAAAATTAAGGTCACATTAACTTGCGTCTGTGTGGATATCTGAAATGAATTCAAGAACTCACTAAATGAGGACAGCAACCAAACATGAGCCCCAAGTAGCTGTCAATGTCTAAATCGAATACACCTTCCTCATTCTAAAACTGAGAAAAGAATAAACCAAAGACTTTACAGATTTAATAGCTCATGTGTACTATTACTGCTAACAGCTGTCCCTAGAAATTCACTCTCTTCTGAGCATAGGTTTTGATGTTAACTGACAATTGGAATTGGATTATGGGATTTTCCTCACGTATTATATGAACTTAAACTTGGCCAGCAAAGACCAGCTGTGGTAAAATTGGCTCCAATCTACTGTAAACCTATGGCTTGTGTCATATGACTGGTGCTGGTGTGTGTGTGTGTGTGTGAATCTAGGGGAAGGGGTGGGGCTGTCTTCCAATAAGAACCTACAGAGGCTCCTCCATGGTTTCTATTTTCTCATCTATTTTTCTCCATTTAGCTGTACTGCTGCTGTAGCATAGGGCGAAGGCCGAATGCTATGACAATACTATTGCACTGCTTTAGCGGATGGTACAGTAGTGCAACATCGTCAAAGCAGTTGACCTCTGCACACTGGGACACACACACACACACAGACTGTGAACAGCTCTTTCACGGCAGCCATACCACACACATACACCACACTGGAGATGTAGCATGACAACAAAATGAGTGCTGAAATAAATTAAAGCTACGACACAGCTTTACATACTGTGGCTATGTAGGTGCCCAGTCCCTTTGTAGCCATCAGAGAGTCAATTCTATACATTCTTGTCATGTTCAAATACGATTTGTAAGCAGAGGAAATGGGAGGCAGTGGAGGGAGAGGAGGCATGGTGTGTGTGTGTGTGTATGTGTGTGTGTAGGGGGGAGGAACTGTCAGCCAATGCCCTTTTAATATTGCACTGCTCATCTGATTTCACAGTAGTACAACAGAAAAAGGGCTTTGGACAACAAAGCTGCTCTTCAAATCCGTTCAATTTCTATTCAGAAACCCAGCATGCAAGCCGTCAGCTCCAACGTTACTAAACTATGTAGACAGTAGAGGGCCTATATGTGTGAGACTACCACCAAACAACTATTAACATGTTAGAGGCCATATGCAAACCAGCAGCCGTGAAACAACCGAAAAAGGCTTATTAGGTTTACCACAATGCAGCCTATATGGCGTAAAAAGCATAAGTAGGAAAGCCTGTAATCTATGCAAAAGGGATAGGAATTGTTAAGCTATGCAACCATTAACTTAATAAAATAAATACAAAAAAATCAAACTATAATGTTTGTTGATGGTGCTTTCATATGGTGGACTCTCTCTCTAGGTCTGTCACCTTTCCTGTATTTTGTTTCATTAAAAAACGTGGAGGGAAACATGCTGAATCAAATCAAAGACAAGCTATTGCTATATGCAGCGGCCTGACTGAAAACAGGCAGTGAGCAGGACTTCGCCTGGAGGAAACGAGGGTGGAGAAAACATATATAGGGCAAAGAGCACATTCCGCCATACAATACCAGAAACCTTCATTTAATACCTACTATTCCTGTCCCTTTAGCCAAAGTGGCAATTTGAAACCCTCCTCGTTTAGGAAGCCGAACGGTGGGGGCCTGTGATGGTCTTTGTTATTTCCAGTGTCTGCAGAAGTTTACAATCACACCAAGTGCTCATTTTCCTGCCTAAAACTCTGATAAAACACATATGCATACGGATTAAAAAAACAAACTGCCAAAGCGTTTCAAACGAACAAATGCCACCAGAACAAAAGACCACCAGCTAGCTAAGGCAACTTTTTCGTTTTACTTGTCCCGATTTGCAGCAGGCTTAATTAGCCTTAAAGAATTTGCTCAATATGCGAGAAATGTTCTTTCCTAATAGAATGACGAGGACACGCATTTATTTAAACGTCGAAGCGCTTTTCTTATTTTCTCCATATTTTTCTGTTCGTTCACGGAATACGAGGTTAGGGTGTTTTGAAAACGCTGCAGCCATACCAAGCACACATTCCTACGGTACGGAGAACAGCTTTAACCGCAACTCTTCAAAACGCATGGACATGTGTGGTTGTGGAGCAAACGCCATATAGCCTAGCTCCCCCCAGCCGTTGTAAAGCCGTGTAAAATTGTACATTCAGAAGAGGGGCTTTATCCAGGTAAAAGCGTTGCAAACACTACAGCTAAGCATGATGTATGGTCACTACAGCTCACTCCGATTTAGCTTTACCTGTTTGTGAAATGCTTGAAAGCGAAATAAAACCCCGGCTTAATAATCCACGAACTCATGTTAAAATAATAATCGCAAAGCAATTGTTGATTATTAAATTGCCTTCTGTATGGGGGAGGTTTCTCGATTAGCAGCCGAGTGAAAAAAAAATAAACCTGAGACTGTGGGTCTAAAATATTAGCTAATAGGCTTAATAACTAGATTATTATGTGATACTGTAATTAATGACTCATTTGTCGTTTTGCTGGGACCCGCGGGCAGCCCTGGCGGACCCATGGGTGTCCCTGGACCCCACTTTGGAGCCTGCGGATTAGCTCATATGATCGTAGCCTACTTAGTTTTGATATCCGTTTTCGGCCAGGAGTAATCACTTGCATGGGCACACACCTGTCAATCAATCCCTTTATCACGCTTGCCCTCACGTGTACGCGCGCTCTCTCTGCCTCCACTTATGTCTCTCTATCTTTCCCTCTCTCACACACACGCGCGCGCGCGCCCACAGATACACACAATAGCTGCTATACAGTTTTCAGCAAGGAGAGCTCGCGGAACATCTCCGCGGCCAATCAGACCCACCGACATCCACGTTTATCTGCGAGCTCCACGCCATCTCCGCCCCGCAGCAGCAGCGTTCCCCTCGCAGAGGTTCTGGTGCACGGTACCTGGCAGAGGCAGGGCCGGTCCGTACAGCTCAACACACAGAAGAAGCACAACGGAGACAAGTTGCTCACTTTGACAGAGGAAAACGTCCTGGCCGTTACCATCTAGCTCCCGCACATAGGTCCGTTTCAACCGCAGTGACGGTCCGCGAGGCGTAACAGCTCCTCGGTCAGAAAAAAGGGTATTTCGTCTGTTGGCAACCTCACGGCCTCCCAGCTCCGGACTCCATCTTTGACTAGTTGACATTCAGCTCTTGCCGAGACAAATTCCTTATTTGCATGCCAACCTACCATTGGTCCGTTTCTGCGCTTGTCTCTGTCCCCATTGGTGGAAAATTTATCTCATCACCTTCGGGATTGGCCACATACCAAGGGGACGTCATGGTATAGTTTAATTTTAACAATGAACACAAATTTTCTCTTCCATTCACAAAATTCTCATTACCCGCGTTTGAGATGCTACATCGTGATCAAAGGAACGACAAGAAATCAACAATTAGCAACTTTATCACTTGCAGGGGTCCTTTCAGCAAAACCTGACTGGGGCAATTGATTATGGGCTAGCCAATCCTGTCCACACTGAAGACCACCCTGATTTTAAACAGTAGAGTACATGTGGATATAATCCCCGGCTGCTTTTGTAGGCCCGAGTGTAACGTGCACAAGACACACCGTTTTTCACAGCTGGACAAAAATATTTTCCCAAAAATACAGGATACAAAGTAACTTAGTCTGACAAGGAGACTCCGCAACCCCCAGGCCCTATATGTTATCGCGCTGCTTATTCAAAAGCCACTCCTGATGTAAATGACTGCAGAGGAAGTTCCACCGAGGGAGAGGGTGGTCCATAGGTCGCAGTAGCAGTGCTGGGGTGCCGTACTGCGGGTTAAGGACGGCCGGGGTGGGAAAAGGTTAAAGGCGACGGGACTCACTGGAGGTGCTGCGGTCGACGCTTGGAGGAGGGCAGCGGCCTGTGAAATCTGGCATTCCTGCCCAATGGAGCCGAAATAATTGCATTGTCCGGCGGAAAAGACCCGCCTCTACACCAGCCACCCCTCTCTTCCGCTCCCCCAGTAGGCTACGGGACCAACGGTATGATGTTGCGTGTTCGATGTCGGTTAGATATAATGTGTCCAAAGATGATTTCTCATGTTCTAAGAAAAAAAATCAATAATAAAACTCCACGGCCTTCTTCCAGAGATTCAGCTTCTTCCTATTTGAGCCCGAGCACGTGGCTTTTCTAACGTGCTAAAACATGCCCTGTTGAACAAATTAATTTCCAGTGGAGTCCACTGAGATGAGTATGAAACACCGTTTTTTTTCCTCATTCATGTCAACAAAGCCTGCTGGATCTGAATTGAGGAGAGAAGGGCCTCTCTACACACCTCTCTGCCCCCTCCCCCAACTCAGTCCAGTGCACAACCACATTTTACTGTCAAGTAGTTTAACCCTAACTCACATAGGCTGTGGAAATATTGAAAGATTCGAACAAGGAGAAGCAACCTCTTTTCATGATGGATGAATAATGCACATATCTGTGACTATATGTTGTTTTAATTACAGCAGCACTGTGAGAACACGCACACTGGCTGGTTTGGAAGTGTGAGCTCTCTCTCATTACAGCCAGTTCTCTGCTTTACTTTCTTTACTTTGCCCCCGAGTTTTGAGAAGAAACCTGTCTGCCATGACGTGCTTTAGATGCTATGTAAGGAATGCGCGTTCACGCTGGCCTCTGCTTATGTGTGTAATGCTGCGCGCACGCGCGGGCTTGTTCGTAAAGTAGCGGTGCCGGGCGAAGTATGTGGGACCGCAGGAAGCACTATGCCCATATTTAGCCTTGACGGCTGACCGATCGGGTTGACATGCTACCCACGCTAAAGATCTGAGTCCTACACCTCGGAGTTGTTGTATTTAAAGTATTTAAAGTGAATTGTTTTGGGGGAGTGTGGGGGTAAGGGGCGTACAGAGCATGCAGATGCATTTTAAAGCAGAGCCACGACAGGCTGACAGCATGTTTTTTTTGCACAGTGGAAAACGTGATCACAGTATTGTGGTAAAATACGTAGTATGACACATTAGAATAATGTATTTATGTTTATGAACATCCATGCTGAGCTACAGATGCATTTAAGCAGCTTTACAGACAGGAACCCACCTGAAAAGATTTCATTTGTTGATGGTGTAAAATAATAGTTTTTAAACATTTAACCAGGATTATTTCTTCTAAATCCATTGCATCTTTAAATTAGTAAAATTTCTCAATTGGCTGGGGACTTCATCTAATAGTATATGACCAAGAAATGTTCATGCTCACAGAATTTAATCAGATCAATGAAATTAATTAGATTCTTATACTGATCCCAGCATGCACAATCACGAATGTTGGCTGAATTTTTGTGGGTTGTGAAATGATGAACATACATGCATGTTTCCATCTGATGGAATGACGCGATCATTAAACACACGTAGTTTTCGGTACATGTAAGCATAGTTGTGTGTGAAATGTTGTGGCAGGAGATGTGGAACACCTTTCAAGGGAAATTCTTACACGATGTGAAAAACATTTAAACAATGGGAATTTTCTAAACCTCCTCAGGTAAAAAGGTTTAACCTCATCCAAAAGCCTTGAATATGTCAAGTAAAAAGAACAGAAAAATAACTAATATGACACACTAATAATTGTTCTTGTTTGTTCAAAACAGAAACATGAAATAATTACTTAAATTTTAAGTCCGTTATAAGTGGAGGCTTTTGATCCACAAAAGAAATTTGTGAAAAATGTAGTGGTGGTGCAGATAGGAAAAATTAATATTCTAAGAAAAGTACTCTGTAAGCTTTTACAAGAGTTCACTTGGTTTTTGTACATTGTAAATTGTCTTGTTTTTGCCTGTTAGTACGGCCAGGGACTTTCCATTAGTGGTTTGTAGTTTTAGTCTAAACTGTATGTGCATGAATTTTCATATTTACAATCATTTAAATGATTAATTTTTGCCTACAGTCTCATAAACTAAAAAAAAAAAACCCAAAACAATTTGTCCATGTCTTTGGAAAGTTTAAATTCTGGACATATATGGTTTCTCTCAAAGCATCAGCATGCTTTGTTGGATCTTTTCAACACTGATATCAATACTCCAGCATCTTTGCACCGTTTACCACATATTGTTTCAGAATATAATAGACAATATTATCATTTTTTCGTGGCTGCAGCTTTACATCACAATAAAATATGGAGCCTAACATGCAAGGAAAATCATGTGATCTGAATGAAGATATACTACTTTCTGTTGAGAGGACAAGCTGTGTCATGCATGGCCAGGGTCCAAACTTGTTTGTCAGCGCAGGTTGCAATAGGTTAATTTTTAGTGAACATTGAGCAACAGATTGCACAGAGCAGAAAGTCAGCATGAGTGTCAGCATTGGAACTGCTCAGCTTTTCCACATGAAACGACAATGACATGTTCATGAGTTTTCAGACACACATTTATGTAGAACAGCCATGTGATATATGATCCTTACACTCAGCACTTTACAGTGCAAAATGAACATACTAGAAGGTTTTTGCTTAAGTGTGTGTGCACATTCATATGAACCAGACAGGCCTCTGCAAGTCCAACTGATGAGATAAGGTCCTGCAGCTAATGGACATTACAGTACATGCTTGAAATAACCATGATGTTATTTAAGAAGCCTTGTCTGCTTGAAAAGATCTGTAGCAGCACATATTCTATATATATATAGAAAATCACAAAGATATGTTTGATTTTGTCTGTGAAGTCTAATGAGAGTACCATTAAGGTTTCATAATCTTGTATTTGTTTTTTTTTTTCCATAGTAACAAGTGCACCCACTAACAACTGACAAAACAAAAGGAAAGCGTGCTGTAGGTCATTCTGTGGTTTTCTAACAGTCTTGTAGAGTGAGAAATTAGAGGGAAAACCACAAAAGCCACAGTCACACATTAGAGATATCAGCCAGATCTCATAGGAAATTATGCTTATCTGAGTAAAAGAAATAAAAGGAGCAGAGCATGTGAACTCAAGCTGAGCATTTGTTTTTATATAATAATTTGAAACTAGAATGTAACCCAGAATGTGACCCCGTATTGCCCAGTAGACCCTCCTCAAACCCTCAAATGTGCTTCCAGCTTGCTGTTGGCAGTGCATCTTCAAGCAAATTGATTTTATCTTTTGTTTGTCCCAAAAAAGAAACCATAATCTCATAAAAATTGGGATTAACTGTTAATAATGTAAAACACATTGGAAAAGCATGTTTATATTTTTCTGTTTCATAGGTTTCTTTACCTATTTATTTTTCTGATAAAAAATTGTAATCTTGTAATCACTGAATTCTCCCTGTTTCTTTTATTGGAAAGTGTTGCTTAGTCAGCCATGATTTCAGTTCAGCCAGAACACATATTGTAGGTACAGTAGTTTTTATTAAGGTGGTCAACTAGCCCACTTTATGCTACTGCTCATGCTCTCACATCTATCTAAAACCGATTAGATATCAGCAGAAAGACCTTTTTATGGGTCGATCCTTGCTCTATTGTCTGCCTGAACATTCAAATCTGAGTTCCAGTACTTAAAAAACATTGTGAGTCAAAGTTTCCAAAACTTGCTCTTCATTGTTTTCCCACCACTCAAAGCTACTGACCTGCTTGCCTTAGAAGAAGAAAAAAACTACAACTTTGACTGTCAGGTCACACTGTGACTCTGAGCCAATCACAGTCGAAAGAAATCAGACAGGCAGTTTGTGTATGTCCCAGTTCTGTCCCTGGCACAGATCATGTGACCAGTCATCAGCAGGACACACCTCTAGCTTCCATAGGAAAGCAACCAACCATGTTTACTTTCAGCAGCTGGAAAAGTGGGTCTGCTGCAGCAGGAGGTTCGATTCTACACCCTTGACATGGGAAAAGATCTCTGTGGTGCAGACACTTGAAATGAAGATGAGTTGTACAACAACCAGAAAGCTGCACAGTTGTTTCAGTATGTTACAGGTGTAGGCATGACACCTGACACTGGGTGTGACAGGATGGCCTAGATCTACCACACAGCATCCCCCTGCTGCTGACGACAGCCCTAAGACTTCATCTTCCAGGAGAGGAGAGGATAGATGATGAGACCTATTGCTGCTGTTTCACTTGGAATGATTTATCTGGTCAACGTACTTCTAGTATAATTTTAGTATTAAACCTGCAGTACTGGTGTGAGTCAATAAAGGTGGCTTGCCAAAGTTGATTTAATTGTTGCATTTGCGTATATAAATATATGTCATGCACCATAAGTATGTGTCGTTTTAATTACAAAAACAAAAGTTCAGATTTTAACTTTCCAAAATAACCTGTTACATTTTGATTTGCTAAAACATTATAAACCTGTACTTTTTTGGATTTTTTAGGGCGTACATTATTTTCTGTTTTACTCTTTTTACAGAGGAATGTTGAAAAACAAAAACGTTAATTTTTACAATGAACAGTAGTGGAAGAACTACACTTCGGAGGAAGACCTTAACCTTAATAAAAAGTATAAATACATCCAAGTAAGAAATACTGTATAACTGACGCTTGCATAATGCAACAACTGACGTATACAGATCTCATTCTAAGTGTAGTGCAGTGTGAGAGGTCCATGATGTTTTCGCATTTGCTTCAATGTTTCCACACTTTTACAAAAGTAAACACAGAGTGAAGGCCCTCCACAACCACACAGGTGTTCTCAGTGAATCTGCTCAGTTTGACGTCACGCTCAGAATCACCTGAGGTCACCAAACTATAATGGGACTAGTAACGGCAGTGGTGGAGTGAGAATTTAGATGCTTTACTTTACAATGCATCAACTATCAACGTTCCTCATGTAAAATTACTCCAAATGCTTTTTTTCTGCTTACTGTAAGAATCAAATCTAAAAGCACTCATTATGCAGAATGTCCCTTGTTTGTTTGATACTGATAGCTTGGCTGTCCTGCTCAGATGCATATTGCCACACAATTAATTCTTTGTTTTTAAAAAAGACTCTAGATCCTTGTTTGACTTTTCTGCTGTGTAAGAAAACATACAATGCCTAAATATGTTGATGTCAGATTGTTTCATTCATTGTGTTGAAAGTTTGATGACTTACGGAACTATAGCGCTAAGACAATGTATGAAGGATCTTTGGATTTATTCTAATGTCAAGTGTCTTTTCACATCTTTATGCAATCTCCTTAGTGCCACTGGCAGTGACTTCAATACAAAAAACAACTCTGTGCACTTTATCCAGTAAATATCATCTGTACTGAGGTAAAACTCCCCTACTGTGGTGAGAGTAAACATTTGTCGCTGATCCCAGAGCAGGGGGTCCTCAAGGAATAAGATCTCCAAAAGTTTCCGCAAAGCAGCGAGTAACAACTTCATTTTATTATTTAGTGATTTGTGTTTTGGAACTTGTTCTGTGATCTAAAGCTTGCATAGCATGTTTGTTTTGATGCGTCAGTGCCATAAATGTTCCTAATGTTTCATCCTCTCCGTACTAGTAGTAAAAAGAAAATCTCTATCTGCATTATTAAGTGTTATTGCAGCACATTGTAAAAAAAAAAAAAAAAAAAAAAAAAAAAAAGAAGTAGCATGCTTGGCAGTAGTGAAAGTATTAGTAGTGTCAGCAGAGGCTGTAGGAATAAATTAGCAATCCAATATGTAGTGGTAACAGTAGCAGCTGAGGTAGCAGTACTAGTAGAAATACTAATAACAGCAGCAGTTGCAGAGGTGACAGTACTTAGTATTCATGCATAGAATCATGAGGAGGTATTTTATCAAATGTAAACATGTGTTGACAAATGTGACAGTAAGGAAAACAGAAGAACAGAACAGTGGAAGAATACTACCATCTCACTTTCATACAGAGGCTTCTCACCGTTCTTGTATCCATGTCCTCCTTTAATAAACCTCTCAGTGCACTAAAAAGGAAGCTGCTAGCCATCACCTCCCCCACCCCTTGCCCCTCCCACCCCATCTGACCTGTGACCTCCTGGGGTCAGCAGCCACAGAGAAGCCAGATGTCAGGATGGGGGAGTGGGCCCTCGGTGACTGGAGTGGGTGTTTGGCAACTCGAGTTTCTCTGGGCAGCATGGCGCCAGGCCTGTGGTGGTTGCGAGGGGGGGCAATTGACGTTTTATGTGAGGCAGGAAGAAAAAGAGAGTTGTGGAGGACTCTAACAGCTTATTCAGTCAGCTGTGACTTGTGAAGGTCACTATAGTTTTGAACTTGTCTTCAATGTTTTGCTGGGTTTTGCTAGACTAACCAGCTTGAGTAGCTGAAGACCACTGATGACCAGACAGTATCATAAGATGCTCTTTGCTGGTAAGTCTAAGTGATTTAAAATAATAAAATAAATTTTTTTTACATGTAAAACTATATTACATCATTATGGTCTTTATAACCAAATATTCCCCCTTTCAAAGACCCCCTCAATTATTTACATACACAAAGGCAGACTTTGCATTTACCTTATAACTCTAACTGATAAAGAGGGTGTGCACAGTTTACTGTTTACAGTTTACAGCACTGACCTGAGGCCAGTTCAGCCTCTGCAATCACCAACATCTGAAGCAACATCTAAGTGCTGTCCTGGAGTAAAGACGTCACTTCTTCTCACGCCCTGCCTCATGTCATCCTCTGGGACTCTTCAGTTCTCTGTGTAAGCATGTTTCTGACTGCCACATTATAAGAATTTAGGCACACATGGATTTGGAAGACACAAGACATGAGAGCAGCATCATCTTTCTTTCACTTATGTAAAAAGAATGATATTATTTCAATACAATAATGCAAAAAATACTTGATTACAAGTTACAATGTACTTATTGTATCAAAGTAAAAGCATCCATTCTGCAGAAAACTGGTCCTGTGACTGATGCATTACTGATACCTATATATTTTATGTGCTATTGTTAAATTATTAATTTTGATCCATCAGTGCGTAGTATCTTTTGTACTGTAAGTAGTGGTTTAGTCCAGTAGTTTCCAGCCTAGGGATCAGTGCCCTTCCGAGGATCACAAGATAAATCTGAGGGTAGGGATAGAAAGTGTAGGAAAGGGGAAAAACAATGTCACAAAAATGTGTAATTTTTTTTTAAAATTTTCTCTAATGTTGTTATTTTATACAATCAAAATACACAATACGTTGTAATTCATCATATTTCTCAATGCAAAATATCAAAATCTGAAAAGAAACTACAATTGTCTAATAAATGTAAAACAAATATATATATATATTTCCACGTATTTCTATGTAATGTAGTGAAGCACGGCTGAAAGGAAAATGTCCAAGTAGTATGTAGTTTTGTAGTAGTATGTAGTAGTTTTTAAGTACAGTACATTTTTTTGAGTACTTACTAGTATGAGTAGTAGTTCTGCTCCACCATTGACAAGTGGTAAGACCAACTACAGCTTCCTCGTTCTATCAAACAGGTGTGGCTCCATCAGGGAGATGAATGGAGAATTTTCTATGTCTCTGTAAATTGTTAAACGTCTGTAAACTCTGACTTTTCAAATTGTTAACATTTTTTTTCTTTTTTAACTTTTTTTTTTATAGGCATACAGCATTATATGTCTTATATGAAGTAAAGGTGTCTGTAAGACATTGCTGTCTGTGTGACTGGCAGTTTAGATTAGAATAGACTGACTTCATCGGCAACATAAATTTGGTGCAGCAAGGGTACATCCAATGAACACAATGCAACAACATACAACGGTGCAAATGGGCAGACTAGAGTGTAAATCTTAGAAAATAAATGTTTTCTCATGCAGTCATTCTGTATCCATTTATATATTTATTCATTCATTTTATGTGTTATATTAATATGTGTTTTATTGGGCTGTTGATAACCTATTGATGACCAGCTGTGGGACATCATTTATTTACCCGTTTATTTTTCATATTGGATGAGCCGGAGACTTTCTGCTGTCACAGTCCATGCAGGTTTACGTGCATGGACAACGTGCTCCCCTCCCATCCGCATATCACTGTGTTTTTGAATGGTATTCCTGCAGAGGGGCGGGGTTCGGCCTTCTGGCATTCCAAAGGGCGGTGCCTAATCTTGGAGTCCTGTGCTGCATTCATGTGATATCGGAAAGATAGGAAATCCCCGATCCCCGATTTGAGACAATGCCTTTCAGTCCAGTTTCCATCTTCCAACCTACAGACCCTTGGCACATACAGGTCTCCTCACAGCTTTAAGGGCTCGGCAGTATGTATAACCCCGCCCCCCTTTTTGTAGCATACTACATAAAACAAGCAAGAAATACTGTTTATCTCAGCTTTTGTTTGGTAATTTGGTTATACAGTGTTGACGGGCCTAGGCATCACCAAATAACAAAACGCTTTGTGATTGTAAAATAGGACACAACTATTCACTACTGTTTTGTGGTTGAGGTTAGCTAAATTATTTTGCTCTAAAACATCACCTGAAATGAGGCCTAGGCTATTATGCCTGTTAGTTTTATCAGTTTTCAGTGTAGAAACGCCAATCGTCTAACTAAAGTCACAGCAAACTTATACCGTGTTATTACAACACATCTACTCTCCTTAATTGCAGATATTAATTTCAAAGTTTCCGCGGTCAGTGTCGTGTTACATGAATGCAGCATTAGCTCGAGAAGACCTAACCACAAAAACATATCAGTCCGCGTTGTGTATATTCCAGCTAAATTACTGACGTATACAGATCGTAACCATAGCAACATTGCAATATGGCCTGTCTTTGTACCGCCGAGGGACTATATTTTCCGGCGGATTGATAGGTTCAAGCAACATCGGGATTGCACAGGTCTACGTGTTGGGTGTCGATGTTTAAATTCTCCTAATCTTCACACATCTTGTAGTTCAATAGCTCGAATGGACTGCAACAGACTCGCTTCTGTCTGTGAGTGACCAACAAATAACAGCCTTCCAGCCGTCCTGGACAAGCCGCCAGTGAGCTAAAAGGGTTAAAATGGGAAGCTGGGGGACCACACATGTAGGAAGGAGTTGTGCACTGACCAAACCAGTTTAGATCAACCAGAGCTTCATTTAGTTCGAGACAGGCCAAACTAATGGACTTGACAGGATTAACGCCGTGAATAAAACTATAAAAGGTCAAAAAATAATTCCTATAGAACTTCCACAGTGGGAGATTTTAGTGTCAGTATGTCCGACTGAATTATTTTTAACGAATTTCATAACGCCAAGAGCCAGGGTCATGTTATTTAGCCTAGATAATTTTCCATTATTAGGGCTACTGTTTGTAAACTGTATGGGTGAATAAATCAAGGACAGTAAGGATGTTTTCTTTCTTTTTTGGGTTCTCTTGTGGCAGTTATTTTTAGGCCTTAATCAGATTTATTCTAAATGGTTAACACTGTGTAAAAAAGATGTTTCTGTTATTTTTTGTTCAGAGAAAGTGAAAGAATAATTGTTTGATTGCAACAATCTTTTCTATAGGCCTATATGCCTAACACAATTTATTGCAGGCCTACCAGAATAAATAACATTCAGATTGTGTCTTTTGGGACTACGGAAATGCTTCTCATACTTTTCATATTTTAAAAATAACAATGAAAAAAAAAACTTGGTCATTAGGATCATCATCAGTGTAGTCTGGCTCAAACAAATTAATAGAAAATGCAAATGATTCTCAAATGAAACTAATTGCCTGTGTTTAAATTTATACTTGAAAAAAGGGACGTGAGGGAAACATGGCAAATGAATTACTGTTATGGTTACATATTCATCTATTTATCTTAATTATTTAGCTGTCATGGAAATGTGGAACTTTGTCCTGAAGATCTAAAATTTTTTTGAAAATGTGCTACATTAACTTCTCCAGGCAATAACAAAAAGGAACTATTCACAACAAGTAAACTCTTATCAAGTTTTAGCAGATTTTATTGGAGTGATCACTGAGAGCCATGCGATCACATGTCCACTATGGCTTGATTTCTATTTTTTAATAAATGGATAAAAAGAACTAGGACCTTGCCTTTAATTAAACAGCTTGAGTACTTTGAGTAAGTCATACACAAATTATGAATTCAGTATGAACTATAACAATGAAAAAATAGAATTAAATTGGATCTGATACGTGAAAAAGTTTATCACAGATTCTCCATTCTCCATCACAATTTGAACATTTATTTGACCTTTAATATCACAAGTCAGTATCAGAAAGTGTTGATGCATCTGCATGAATGTGCAGGTGAAGCTGAGTGTTGAATAGATTTATGTGCTTCTTTTTTGTATGTGAAATCTTTATCTGTGAGGTAAGTGTAACCGCAGGTAAGTGTAGCAGAGAAAAAGTTAAGTTGCACAAAATGGAAAAACCCCAATTAACAGCGGCATGCACTGTTATTTTCCACATCTGTATCACAGCAGGACCAGTGGTGGCAATAATTCATGTCAGATGCATCCAAATACAAATAAAAAGTCCTGCATTCAGAAATTTACTTTTAATAAAAGTAAAGCAAAAAAAACCTACTGCACTATTGTAAACAGCGCATACTTTAAGTGTCCATAGTAAAAATACTTATTTCAATGGCAGAAAAAGTGTTAAAACATGAACAAATGTCAATGTGACATACATTATTTTATTAGTGATACATTAGCATGTAGAGATGTTTCAATGTTCTGGCTGGTTCAGGGGGAGTATTTTACATTTTGTTGGGTAGTTTCATCTCTAACAGTGTCGTATTTTACAAACTAATCCTAACGTTCTGAATGTGAAATATGATTACATACTGTATATTATTTCTCGATGAAATGTAATGCAGAGGAAGTAAAAATTTACTTTAAAAATGGATGCACTTAAGTAAAGTAAAAGTATCTAAAATAGCTCTGAAATAGTCAACTTCAACTTCACAGAGCTGCATGGCTTTACTCTGCATATGAGAGTGCATATGAGAGTGTGCAGTGATGTAGAGGGAGAAATCCTACCTATGCGCACTTAAATTATATACAGGTGAAGTCAAGTAACATTCGTGCTGTTTTCAGGTAAATAGTCTCTCTCTGACTATGTTTATTATGTGTTTTCATCAGTGTAAGTGGAGCTTGGTTTTATAAAGTTAACAGTTCAGATGTAAAGAGAATTCCAGTGTTCAGCCATCACGCCTGCATACCTCACTCACTGTGGGCCAAAAGGTCAGAGGTTGTCTGTGGTAGTAGAGGGAGAGCTCTGTTCAAACAACCCTGGAATTCCAGGTTGGGGGGTGGAGGAATGCAGGGGAAGAGAGACGGACTGGAACACAACAGTCAGGGGAGCTGGGCTGAGATGGGTGATGGGTGATAAGGTCCAATCTCACTACACACACACACACACACACACACAGAGTACACGCACGCACACACACACACACACACACGCCACACGCACACACACACACACACACACACACACACACACACACGCACTCTCCCCGTCATCATCCCAAATCTTCATCAATACTCTAGTGAGTGAGAGGGATGGAGCTGTTCTCTGCTGCCTTACATTTGACCTTCAGGAGCTTGCTCCCACTGATCCAAATTTTAATTCATAAATACATATATAAAGACATGCATATTAATTTAATATACATTATATATATATATAATTTATATATATAATTTGGGTATGGGTTAGTAAGTGGCACATTAATATATAGAAACAACAAACGTAATAACATAGGACCTTAAAATACACAGTGTCTGTATCTGTATCTGAGTCACACATCTAAACCTTTGCTGGTGGACTGAATGCAGCCTCTTTTTGAAAACTTCAGGGATGAGACTTTATATAAATATATTTAGAACTAGAACTAGAAATATAATGCACCAATCCTGCACCAGTATGTCATATGTAAGACTGTTAAGGTGTAAGTGTTCAGTTTACATTTGCATCAAATTTCTATGACTGATACAATTTTGTGCTCTTATTTTGAAAATTAAAGATATGTATCATGCAAAAATGCTGAATGTCTGAGCTGCCAAATGATTTAAGAGAGTTCCAGAAATCCTTCAATTCAGTCTGGAGGGACAGCCTGGTTTGAGACAATGTCTTCATTGTCTCTAACAATGAAGTTGCAGTTACATCTCAAATCAGAGAACAAGTCAAAAGAGATATACAATGAACAACACAACGGTGCCACATAGACCAAGATTAAAGTACATAAATATACAATGGAAATCAACCAACCAAGTGATAAAATATAGCATCAGTAACAGTATCAAAATAACAAAAAGTCCAATAACTAACAGCAGACAACTGTGTTTCAGAACAGATGCAAAGAGTCTAGACACCTTTTAATAAAGAAAAAGAGGTTTTGAAAATGTATGATGATATCTTGATCAAAAAAAAGCTTGTCTGTCCCATGACCCACAAATTATGAGAGAAACAGTTCATACCAGGATTCATCATGAATATAATCAAGTGCTTAGTCTGATTCTTTTTGAATAATGCACCTATTAACCCCATCTACAACAATTATAAAAAGTAAGCATGTAGTTGTAGTGTATTGGTGAGGTGGTTAAATACAAGGTCTCTGATTAAGAGAGCAACAAACAAACAAACAAACAAACAAGTAAGAAAGATGACAAAATGAATTTGGTGGTTATAGTGTCTTTCTCTGACTTCTTTAGATTTTGTGAATAATATCCCTTTAAAATAATGTTTACCTAAAGGTACATCTGGCAATGTCACCACAACTATAGGAAATGGTTTCTTCTTACTACATCCATATATTCCAGTATAACAGCATTGGACACAATGAATGATGGACAGCTCAGTCATGACAAAGTGGCATGAAGGTGTGGTGACTGATGTGATGTGGCTCTGACACCTTTGGAATCTCACTATTGGATGATTCATTGCTCGAGGTAGGGAAGTTCCTCTCTTCAATCTACTCATTCACCTTTGTTTTCTTGTGCTGTCAAACCCCCCCTAAATTCACAGTTCAGACATCACAGATGATCCACTAGCCAGTGATCTTTCTGTGTGTGTGTTCCTCAGGCCAATCAGTTGGGAGATGCTTTTCTTTAAATCCAGTACAACTGCATTTCTGTCACTCTGTCTTTCAGACCTATGACTGTGCAATGCTTCACCTCCTCATTAGCACCTAGTCCCTCAGCATGGTCTGAGAGATTCTCTTCTCTCTTCTCTTCATGGTCTTGCATCACATCAGTGGGGTCTAACCTCTGTTGTTAACCTGAATAAACACTGTTATACACTTCCAATTGATCTCTTTTTATCGAAGAACAATTAGGAGTCACTCCAGTCAAAATACTGTAAGAAGTACACTTTGGCAAAAAATATTTTCAGCTTCTTGAAATAAATCTGTTTTTTTCTACTTTTTCCTTTTTTTTTGGATAGCTATACTATACAGTAATGGAGACAAATACATTCAGTGCAACCCCTGAAATAGTCAAGTCACAGTGATGACAGAAACTGAATCTGACAAAATCTGCAAGAGAATTAGACATAGACGAAACCCCACACCACAGCCAGCATCCAGAAGGCAAACTCTGCACCACTGAGAAATGAAAACTGATTGTAGAAAATCTGCTGGCAGAATCAGATGTTGTCAGTAGATCAGTACAGACTCTGATATGAGAAAAAGGGAATACACATACTGAAGGTTAATTTAAAAAAAAAAAAGGAATATAAATGCATCATTACAGAAGAGAAAATCTGCATGCAATATGCAGTTGCAGTGTTCTCTGAAAAGCCAAGAGGTGTATAAACCAAACAACTTATTGCTTCTTCACAATCATCAGTAGTAAGTCAATTTATTACCAGAAAAACCACAGACAAACATGGCTGGACAGCTGTGTTGTGATAAACTGTAAATTCATGGACTAAACTCAAGGATGACAAGTATTTGTAATAACAAATTCATTCTGATGTAATGAAGGTTGACTATCTTAACAAGTCACAAGATCTTTAAGATCTGTTCCTGTTTTTGAACTGTTTAAAAATCAGTTGGTAGTCTTGAGACATATTAATAATAAAAATGCCTTTATTATTTTGGTTAATTGCTTTTATCAGTATTTGTGTCATGTTCAACTTCTAATTTAAATGCTGGTTTATTTGGTCAATGCATAATTTAAAAAAAAAAACAAATCAAAATACCTTTATAAACCTATTAACAAATATTGTAAAAGTCGAGATGTACATTACATGTGACGATGTTGAAGTCTAAAAATTGTACTCACTTATAAGAGTGTATAAATGTCCTGTGAAATCTACCTCAGCCAAAGACTGAGAAAGTAAATCACGAGTGAACAATTTCCTAATCTTCAGTTCAGTCCATTAATTTCATTGGAAACAGAATTTAAAAAAAGAAATCCCACCACCTGCGCTCAGATGTGGGTTTTGAATTTTTTTTCACCCCTTTTCCTGGGGTTTCATAAGTTTCAGTAACCAGCTATTATTTTTTTTATTTTGTTCTACAGCCAATTAAATAACACAACAAGCCAGGGAATTCCCTGTGAAGATGGCAAGGAAAGACAGAAAAAGCAGATAATGTCCCTCTTTCCTTGTTGCTCTTGTGCTCAGCTTTCCTTACAGCCAGATGTGACAAATCCCGACAGAAGTGGCAAAATGCTGCTGGATATATGACACTGCAGAAATTAAAGGAGGAGGAAGGTGACAGAATATACCCACAAAGAGGAGGACCAACATTGTGTTGGTGCGTTATTTTTCTTGTTCATAATCCACGCAGTTTAAAGAATAATTCCAGTTTATTACAACTTGGGTCTTCACATTTTGCCCATCATACTATTAGTAATAACAACATTGTACTCACCTAGTTGATGACTGAGATCTGAGAACATGGTGGACATCCATAATACACATTAAAGTGGTGCTCTCACATTTCTCCTGTGTAGTGAGGAGAAATGTTTACCAGCATTATAGGTACATTCAATCTTGACTTCCAGATAAAGTGGAATCTTTAATCTTTTTGCAGCTTGTCCGGTTGTCTGAAAGGAGATAGTCAGGTTTTATGTATCCTTCTAAAGGACAATTACAAATTACATATTCTATTGATTAATAGAGAGGACTTGTGTCTAACAAGACTTTAATTAACGAGACTACATTGAAACCTAGTATAATGCAGGTCATTGTGCGAAAGTGTGTGCAGTTTGTTACAGAGGTCAGTGGTAGTGTCTCAAAAGTGTGTTCTGTACATTAAATTGTCCCAGAGTATTGAAGTGGCAGATGACATGACAAGGTTATACCATGAGTGTAAGTGGTTATAAGTTACAAGGACAGTACTTTTCACTCATGTCTTGAGGTGTTGATAGCACTTTCTATGAAGATCACATCTGTGGTGCATTAAAGGTGCATTCATAATGAATTATAATAGATTCATAATGCTTTGAGACTACACTCATAAGCACACATAATCCTTTCTGATGCACAATATCAACAGTCATTAAAAATTATAGATGTGGTGTCTAATGAATTATAACTTCAAGTGTCTTATGGATGCACTTGACTAGTCATAAGCTAGAATGGTGGGGCTTTTAATGCATTATGACTACCTGTCCTATAATCACCTATACACTTTTTAACAATCAGCTGTACTAAGGACTCATAATATGCTATAATAGTTCATGCTGTATCATAATAATCACTTATGATCCGGCATAGATTCTCTTTAATGCATAAAAATCCATTACACTTTACTGACCACCAGCAAAGAAATGTTGTGATGAAGCATGTGTTGTTATAATTGCATCAATATGTACTTCATTTTACTTACTTAAGATAGTGAATGGACTATTATAGCATAACATAAGAGTAATGAGTTTTTGGTGGGCCATCTCTTTTTGTCACCTTTTTTGACTGCCTGTTCTACTTCTCCCCCTTTTTCCTCAGCACACAGTCTTCCCTCCCCCTCTCTCTTCCCCACAGCAGTTGGGGGGTCTCCTAGCCACTAGCAGCCTCTTCCACCATGACACTAATGATATTCAATTTGTTACTTGCCAAAATATAAAACATAGACATACTATTTTGATAAAGTCCATAGCGCAATGATCACAGCTATGTACAAGAAACCTCTGTGGCTTCCCTGGCCCAATATTGTTCATGGCTTAAGGCTCAGATCCCAGTGGTGCAAATATATTAATGTGCAATTGTCTGTGGTTGCGTGGGAGAGGTAACTAGAGTTAGTGTGAGTGCAGCTTGTGTAGCAGCGATATCATGACCAGTTTATATTTTCAAAAATATCTAGTTAACCCCAGACAAGTGGCTAAAGGTTCCCATCCTAATCTTTTTCTTATTGATTTTGCAAAATCTAATTTCAGAGCCTCCTGGGTGCCCACAGCACAGAGAGCCAAGCATGCTGCTGGTTTTTGCTTATGCAAATAAAAAAAAAAAATAGAATAATTATTTGCAGAAGAGAATATATTTTTACACTTCATAAAAAAAATTGTATCTCACCACCACTTTTTGGCTGGGTCCCAGGTACCAGCCCAAAATGTGTTTATCCTTGATTGACTAACTGATTGACTGAGCAGCTTATGAAGTTACATGATTGATCCAGCTCGCCACAGTGTATGTGTCTCCCCATTGGCTGTGCTTTCAACAGGCTTTATCGTACAGTACCGTAAAACTTGTGGCTTTGACATCGTGTCTGATCCTCTGTTTGTCTTTGCTGAAAATCAGGCAGCGGAGCAGTGGTATTGAGTTCCCATCCATACACCCATCTGACCCAATCGCAAGCAGAGCTCAGCTGTCAGTCATGTCGTTTCACCTTCTTTAAATAGCACCATAACTATTTAAAATCAAATCAATCAGAAAAATAAACAACTGAACATATAAACAGAACTACCTAAAATGACCATCTTTGAGAGAAGTTTATTTGTTGCAAGGTTTTCGTTTGGCTCATGTCCCATCTGATGACATAAAGGGGAGAAGGATTTATGACCTGTACTGCAGATAAAACTGGGAATGAGTGAACCCGAAATTTCGATAATAATCCATCATTATACAGGCAAACTGTGTGCATATGGCCTATGTATATGAGACCAAACTGTGATAGATGTTTAAAAGTTTGACTAACCTTGACAGATTCCAACCTGTCTCATCATCTGACTGCTCATATTTTTCGACGCATCCGACCTCTTTTTGTGATGTCACCATGTTCCCTCAGCAGTTACCTTGGTCAGTACAATGTCGTTATTACTTGAGGAAATGATTTCTGAAACTGCAAAAATAAAACTGGAAACTCTTACACACACATTAATTCCATCTAACTGATTTCTCTAATGCGTGTTTTGCCCTGCGAGCTGTTGCGGTGAGTGTGTGTGATCTTGTGTGTATGTGTATGTTGCTTAGAAATCAAAGCTTGCCTGCCTGCACTGCAGCATCACTGAAAACCTGCCTCCCTCTGTCTGCATGGGATCTATACCATAATACCGTGTCCTCCTGCAGCTCTGGATCTGAGCTTGCTATCTGAGCTCCATTCTGGATGGATCCGGCGCTGGGGAGGAAAATGGAAGCATGTTGCCATGGCAACGCCGCCTGCCACAGTCGTTCCGATGGTATAGGGAGAGAGAAGTGGTGCAGGCTGATGTATGCTCAGTAGAAGGTTCACTCACTCTGACCAGCTCAGTTAGCAGGAAAGGTGCCTGGAAGAAGTAGCTTTTGTCAGGTGTCATGAAAGATTAACAAGAAACCAGATCAGAAGCAGAGCGCAGAAATCAGAGACAATAAGAAAGATTCCTGGTGTTCCATACAACAAAATATACAAAGTCCAGGACACTCATGCCAGATTCTAAGGTTAACAACCCATCAGTGGTTAGGTTTAGGCGACAGAGGAACTTTGGTCAAGGTTAAAAAAAAAGAAAAAAAAGAAACTTTTTCAGTTTGTGAAATAGTGACAAAATTAAATCTAGGATAGATAGGATTCATTTTGGTTGGCGTTAGGAAAATATTGTGATTTTGGTTATATAATAATAAGAAATATGAGCAATTCGTGTCCATGTAGAGGAATCCTGTACATTTTTTCGTTGTTTCACAAACTGTTGTGATACTGTGTTTGGGTAACAGTGTAGGAGTACAGACATTTAGCTGATTTTGTTGCTGTTGCTATATACTGGATGCTCATACAGGTCAAAGATAATATAATGCCTGTTCTATATATATATTTTTTTATTATATAGTGTCAATTTAATGAGTGAGTTGGAGTTCAGAACCCAGGCATTTGGTACTGTCATACTGGTTCTGCTTATTTCTTTAAGTCTTTTACACATTGCTTTTGTTAAATTCAGTATATGGTTCCAAACCAAATTTTCACATCGTAACCTATTTTTTCCCTCTATAATTTCCACTTTGTTCTATTTGTTATGTGTGTCATGATGTGTGGCACATTTAACATGAAAAACCAGGTTCAACATTATTAAAGGTAATATGTAATTTATGCAGGAAAGGGGTCCCTCAGTCAAAATAATTGACAACAAAAGATGTAGTTTGACGATTTCATGAAGTAGTGTGGGATGCACTGACTCTTCATTGTCAAATAACCACACTGCTGTCGAAAATCTATCTGACATGATGCAGACAAAAATGTTCACACACAAGGTAATGTTTTAAAGTTTTAAAGTTCAAGTCTAATTATGTTTAGTCACAGTTATTATATGATACTATGTTGTAGTCATAGTTTAGTTATTGCGACAGGCGCCCAAATGAAACACAAATGTTGCAAACATTTGGGATTAAGAACACAACTAAAAAAATATATATAACAGATGTTAAGTCAGTTTTAGACATTTTATTGCAGAAATGCTACATATTATAGGTTTAATGTCCTCCATGGAGTCTGAAATGTGATTATCACATCATTCCCCTCTTTGCACATATAATTTCCTTCTACTTCAAATTTTTTAAAGTATAACCCAGTCCCAAGTCATTTGGAGGACAAGTTGACATTATATTATTTTATTATTGCTAACAAATCCCATGAAAAGACCTAAACCAAACTTGTGCTGAGTGTTCATTACATATATGAAAAAAAATTCTCAAAACAAAATCTTCAGACTGAGGTGACCATACTGATTCATTTTACTGACCATATCTGTAGCTTCCAGCATTGGAGGTCCCTTCACTGGTGAATGAAAGCTCTATTGTAGCTTTTATATACATACATTTATTTTCTGGTTATTAGCAACAAAAAACCAACAACCATGAAATACCACCAGCTTATATGGGCCTAGTTGTGTTTAATAAACATGACAGTTTGAACCAGTAAGACAGTCTGAGGCAGTTACCATCAATGGGAAATGACCACTGATGTACCCACCTTGAAGGGTTATGCAACAGCCAAGAAAGAGTCAACATTCATGACCATGGATCTTTGAACTGAACTGAACAAAATTACACTGGTCATGTGGTTAGAAATTGCACATTGTTGGTCATTGTTGCTTTTTCTACATATTTATATATTCATTTTCACCTATACTTTCATCTATTTTGTTTAGCTTTGTTGTCCTTGTTTTTAGTTGTATTTCCATCTTTCCTGTAAACTGCTTACAGCAAATGTACAAATTCCTTCTATGTGTATTTGGCTAATAAAGCTGATGTAGAGTTATTAAAATCACTTTACTTCTTCATTTATGTGTAATTTTTAACTAATTTTACTCAACCAAGAGGTAAAAGAACATTTTTAGCAGTGGATTAAACCACATTTGTTGAATTTTTGGGGCAGCAGTCAAAATAAACTACAGTGTTTATGTTCATGCTAATGAAAAAACATGTCAGCCAGAGCAATAGTGTGGGTCACTGCTGTGTTTTTAACAGTTTTTCGACAGCAATAGAGGTCTATAGCAAAGACGAAGACAATGTATGGGGCTCTAATGGAGTATGCAGTATTTGTCAGTAGGATGTATCCATTGTTTTTGGGACCTGCACATGAAAAACAACACCAGCATCTTCTCCCTCTAGGCATTAATCTATTGGACCCGCGTATGAATGGTATAAAACAGTGGCAGGTTAAAGTGTTGGACGTCTCTCCCCTTTAAGTGTGATGTCATCTTATGTGACTCTGTCCCTCACCATTGTTTCTCTCCTCACCTCCAACCTTTTGCTTATCCTTTTTCCCCTGCTGTCCCCCACGCACTGTTTCCGCCATTTGAAAGCTTCAAGCCTGCCAAATGTGGAGGGGGTTCTCCCTGCAAGCAGCTGGATATTATCATATAGTGGTCAATTGTGATTGGTTGGATTCCACAGGGACTCATTGGTGGGCAACACACATAAACACACACACTGAAGGTAGGTGGGTGGTCGGTTGATGACTCATGACTCATGACTGACACACACACACACACACACTCACACAGCAGAACATGCATTAGCATTAGATCTCCTTTACACATGTCTTCAACTTAACACTTTCTCCATGTAAGTTTGCATGCATGCACAGATATAATAGCAGAATTAGCCTCATATGACATCAGCGAAGCCTTCGAAAAGTTCCTCCAGTAAGTGTGGTCCGTCTCTCGTGTTAAAAGAAGTGATCCTAAACCAATGAGATGGTGTGATTAATATATTTGTTCCTAAAGTCATCTTGCACGTCATTAAAGGGGTGACTTTTTTTCATGAAGTCTTAGCTTAGCAACTGTAACTAGGCACCAGGGCTGCGTCCAAAATAACTTTCTTCTTTGCTCATTATCAATCATTTTCATTTTGTGTCATCACTGATAGGTGTTGTCTGCCTGACTATATGAAATGCAACATATTACATTATACCATGGGTTCTTTCCTTTCCACGCGGTAATGTTTGTCGGCGTTGTAGAGGACAGTTTACATTATCAAGTACACAAAGTACGGTACTCAAATGAAATGACTGGCAGTAAAAATAATGCACTTCATAGTAAAATGAATAGTGTACCTTAAGCTGCAAACATTAGCATGTTTGGCACAAGGAAATAACCTAGCATTACTTCCAAGTTTAGCTAATTGCATAAAATAATTGGGTGACAAGGATATATTACAAAAAAAAACCCCAGAACATATTAATTATCTAGTATTCTTGGACAATGTAGCTGATCCTGGACGCTACTAGCAGTAGCAACAACAAAGGGGCGACTGTGGAGGTGGTGGAGGAGTACAAATATTCAGGGGTGTACTTGGACCACAAACTGGACTGGTGCAAGAACTTGGGCACTGTTTACAGAAAGGGCCAGAGCCGCCTCTATTTTCTGAGGCGGTGGAGGTCCTTCAGCATCTGCAGGACGATGCTGAGGATGTTCTATGAGTCGGTGGTGTCCAGTGCCATCACATATGCTGTTGCCTGCTGGGGCAGCTGCCTGAGGGTGAGGGACACTAACAGACTCAATACAGTCATTAAGAAGGCCAGCCATGTTGTGGAACAGGAACTGGACTCTCTGACGGTGGTGTCTGAGAGGAGGACGTTGTCCAAAATAAGGAGTATACTAGACTTTCCCTCTCACCCTCTCCACAATGTGCTGATCAGCTACAGGAGCTTGTTCAATAACAGACTCTCACTCCCACGATGCACCACAGAGCGACACAGGAAATCATTCCTGCCTGTCACCATCAAACTGTTAAACTCTGCACTGTGACGGACATACATACTTTTATATATACAATGTATATATGTTACACATGTAAATACCTGTATTTTTAGATTTTTAGATTTATACTTGTCTTGCTTTTGTTTATCCTATTTTTATATCTTCCACTTTTTTTTCTTGGTCGGGAAAACTGCAAGTGAAATGTCTGTATGAAAAAGAATTTCCCTTCGGGGGTAAATAAAGGAATTCTGATTCTGATTTTGATTCTGATTCTGATACTGATACTACTAGAACTCAGGCAAATGTTAGCAGTTCCTCCCTGCTGTACTTTAGATTTGCTCTCCACCATGTCCTGCCAGACTTCTTACACAATTCCTCCCCTTGACAGCCTTTTTGCTTGTAAAAATGAAACATACTGATAGACAGACATAAACAGTAAAGTCTGTAATATATGCTTTTCTGAAGTTAGCATCCAAACAAGAGACTTTTTGTCTCAAATATGTAGCTTTAGGCTCAGTGTCTGGAATATCATGTCTGTAACACTGAAGCGCATATTCAAAAGCCTTTATTAGACCTCTCTTAAAAAGAGTCAGCTAAGCTAATATTATTATGCTGGCTATCAAAGCTGATGAAGCTGTTGTCACCTCAGAATCTGTCTGAAATTAACTGGGGTTGTTAACAATATTTAAGCATGGTAAACTATGTTCTGTGAAAGAATGGAAAGCAACAAAAACTTAGCCAGGGGGTCAGTTCAGTGCCACATCCTGGTTTATGCACTCTTGGAGGCTTTCCCAAATGTGAGTAAGTAGTTCAGTATATACAACCATGTAAATATATTCATATTCCGCATGCTGAGACCCTGAGGCCAAACTATACCTACCACCCCCAAACCACAGCTCAAGTCCCCCCTCCCTGGGTTATGCAAAACATCCCCATAGAGTCATAACCACAGGCCTGCATCTGCTCAGGGGGATCTGCTGACTCAAGGGACAACAGGGAGGGGTGAGGGAAGGCTGAGGGTGGGGGGTTAGGATGCATTTAATTGATTACCCACTTTGAAGTTTGGAGGAGGGGATGGATAAAGCTACACACACACACACACACACACACACACAAAACCACACACAGTTCTCTCCTCAGACCATCTGCCTGGGGGTCAACATCCCATCACCATCCCAAAAGGCAAGCCTACCCACCCCCCTCAGCCTCACAAACAGCTCTCCCCATCAGACCCACCTCACTCTCTCTCCTTGGGGACCTACCCTATAGACCCACAGAAGAGTATGAAGTTGATGAACTGGGGTCCCCACAGCTGTGAGTTCAGTGACTGTAAATGGTGAATCACAGAACTGACAGCAAGACCATGTGATCTCCATCTTATTTTTTTTTTTTTTAAATTAAAATAAAATAAAATTAATTAATTAACAGAATTAGCAGTTGCAAAGCATAGGCATAAAAATCAATAACTGTGGTCTGTTGAGGTTGACAAATGTATGAATGGATGGACAGTGTATAATTTCATGTCCTCTATTGCCATCTAGTGGTCAGCACTTAGTCTGATGGGTGCTGCAGTGTCAGACTGGGGTCATTTTACTCTTCAGCAAGGACACTCTTATACACTTTTGAAAACAATAGCCATGTACCTACTGGATATGACCATTGAAATGAGGTTTGCTTTCTGTTATCAGTCCTCTTGTTCAGACAGGCCACAGGGAGATCACTGTGTAATGATATATTCAAAAGTTTATCTTGAGTTAACAGGTTTCAGCCATCTGGCAGACCTACAAAGCGTAAAGTTACAGTCTTTTTAGTACAAAAGGCTCTCTTTAGGTTTCCATCCCTTCACAGACAGGAGGATTTATTAAAAGAAGCATAAACAGTTGTAATGTATAAATAGGCATGTAAGTATTTTTTAAGACAGACTTGCCTATTTTGCTGTGGCTGAGGAAGGGCCGCAGAATTTGGTTTAACTGAATTTTCAGCTCCTTTTCCTAGTTAGCCTATAAATTTTCCCTCAGAGATGAAAAAAGTTTTATCTTATATTTAATATTACATTGTTCATTATATTTTGTATTGTTAAACTGATTCCGTTAAGTAACCAGTAACTAAAATTGTGAAATAAATATTGTAGAAAAATACAATATTTGCCTCTAAACTGTAGTGCAGTAGAAGTATGTAGTAAAATGGAAATACTCAGATAATGAGTCAATTGTTAATTAGTATGCTTGAATAAAAGTAATAAAGTTCCACCACAGCAGATTAATGACCAGGTTGAACACATGAAGGAAATATTTTGTTTTAAGCATTTTATCAGGTCTGTGTGCGTCCCATTTAACACCTTACTGCAAGTTAAAGCTGAAAGTCAATGAATATCTATCATAAAGGTTGAAAAATCCAAAAATAAAAGAATGATGGAAGGGAGAAATGATGAAGGGAGAGGGAGTGAAGTAAGGCAGAAAGGATGGTGGTAAGGGCAAAAAACAGAAGGAAACAAGTGGTGACTGAAGAAAGGAAGGAGAAAAATATGAAAATAGGAATGAAGAAATGTGTGTATCAACACAAAGTTATCGTATGTACACTATATATACACACGCATTTATGTTTGGGCAGATGAATGGATAAATAAATGAATGAATCATTAAAATTAACCATGATCCTCTCATGCACTCACTTCCAGTTTCATTCATACATTGACCAATTAGTGTTAACTCATCCAGTCATCTACATGCTTCCATCTACAGTGTTTATCTCTCCATTCGTTAAACATGCAGCCTAATGGAAGGCCATTCACCTATGGAAACCCATTTCTGTCAATCTGATAGAAAAAAAGAACCCGAAAACCATTATAATCACATTAACAATAATAATAACAATTCATAATAATAATAATAATTATTTTATTCTGAGATACTAAGGAGCGATTTGGTGTAGGGTTGTGTATTGTTTGAGAGCCAAGTATTAATGTAATTATTAACATATTACAAATATGACAATGAATAAGTTTTCAGATATTATGTCTTTAGTATACAGTAGACCTATATATTTTTAATCAACACTTTTTCTAATATCATTGTCATACTTTATGGTTGTTCCTACTTATTTCTTCATCATATGATGAAGAGGATCTAAATGAGTATTGTTTTGTGTTAGTTCAGGATTTTTGGCGACACATTTTTACCTTTGAAAATACAGATCCAAGAACCAGAGTAATATCATAATCAGATTTATTGGCCAAGTATGTTCACACATACAAGGAATTTGACTTCGGTTACAATTGCTCTCAGTACCTACATAGAAGGACATAAAACTATAACAAAGTTAAGATAAACGAGAAGTACCAAATAAACAGTACCAAATAAACGTTCCACCATCATCCCAGTCCCCAAAAAAACCCACCATCACGGGGTTGAATGACTACAGACCCATCGCCCTGACGTCTGTGGTCATGAAATCCTTTGAGAGGCTGGTGCTGAACCACCTGAAGTTCATCACAGGCCCCCGGCTTGACCCCCTGCAGTTTGCCTACCGGGCAAACCGGTCGGTGGATGACACAGTCAACATGGGACTGCACTTCATCCTCCATCACCTCGACACCCCAGGGACATATGCCAGGATCCTGTTTGTGGACTTCAGCTCTGCATTCAACACCATCATCCCAGAAATCCTCCGCCAGAAGCTCTCACAGCTCACAGTGCCGACCTCCACCTCTCAGTGGATCTACAACTTCCTCACTGACAGGAGGCAGCAGGTGAGGCTGGGGAGCATCACCTCCAGCACCAGAACCATCAGTACCGGCGCCCCCCAGGGGTGTGTTCTTTCCCCGCTGCTCTTCTCCCTATACACTAACGACTGCTCCTCAGGGGACCCGTCCGTAAAACTACTTAAGTTTGCGGACGACACAACAGTAGTTGGCCTCATCAAGGATGGTGATGAGGCTGCCTACAGACGTGAAGTAGACCAGCTGGTCCTCGGCAAAATAAAGCTGATTCTGATTCTGATTCTGATTCTGAATAAGTAACATTAGTGCAAAGTAATAATAATGAATGAAATGAAAAAAATACTAATGCCCATTCATTTTTCTTACAGGAGAGCTAGCTTTTCTATCAGCATTCTGCTAATGTATGCTGATTGGTCGAGTCAAAGATTTACAACTAGCAATGTTACGTTAAAGTGAGCTAACTACAATTACCATATTTGATGAAAATAATCACAATAATACAGTTTTTTGTGAATTATAGTCTTTAGACATTTTCGTGACGATAGCTAAAGCAGGAAGCGTGGTTGAAACAAAACAATAATTTGGCACAATTGATGTGTGAATACATACAGAGAAGTATTTCACTACAGAAAAACTGTGAAAATCTATTCTAATGGAACTATATTTATTATCTCTACCTCTTATACTGCAAACAATAAAAAATTATCAGAAATAAATTTTTACCCCATAAAAGTTACATTTCGGGGCTACAGCTCCATAGTCTCCCCTTTCTTTGTGAACTATCTTGTCAGAACCTCCCACATAACCCAGTTAGTTCTGAGAGGGGGATTTCTCCATTAGAAATTCTCTGGTAACACCATGCTCAAAAATGCTCAATTGCTGTTGATGACAGCATTTCCCATTCATTATTAATTAAAACCGAAAAATGTAATAAATTTGTGTTTTGAACATACTGAATCCTCAACTTGTTCTTGTTGTATCTCATGAGATATCCTCATAAATTAGATGTGCCCCGGTGAGCCCCGGTTAAACCCGTAGATATGAATGATGTCTTCTATAATAATGGAAAAAAAAAAACAAAACATAGATATGAATGATGTCTTCTATTAAAAAATAAAACGATGTCTTCTATAAAAATGTCTTTTATATATATATCTGTACTTGAACCCCACGCTCTTTAAGTCTTGCCTCTATGCGAGACGGAACGGAAATACGTCGATATGACACCGGAAGGGAACAGTGCGTAAACTGTCATGTCCGCTTTCATGCCTCATAACATAGCCTATTAGCAAGCACAAAATCAACCTTGTTCTTTACATTGGAGTGTTTATTTGTTAGCACTTATTGATCTAGTTTGAGGTATTAAGACAGCAGCAATACGCTGTCCGTGCATGTATCGATTGTGAGCTGACTGGCCGGAGTTTGAGTTTGAGTTATTAGCAGTTCATTCAAAATGAGAACTGTTTTGATGGTGGCAGAGAAACCATCCTTGGCTCAGTCGATTGCCAAAATCCTCTCTAAAGGTGGGTACGAATTTATAGCAGTGTACTTCGCCATAAAGTAAGACAAACTTAGGTAACAGGAAAGAGAATCATGATAATTTTCTGTAATTTTCTGTCATCATTTCTGTTAGCATATAGTGCCTTTATAACTACACTAACGTTACTTTGCAAACACTATTTTTGTCAATTAAGTTTCAAATCAAAAACTTGAAAATGTTAGAAGTTAGAAGACAGCTATTTTAACAATAACTGGTACAGTCAACCCTGACGTGTTGCTGTCTTAACTGGATGTGATCGTACTCCTGCAGGCCCGTTGCAAAATCTGATGCTTAATGTTGGCTTGCACCTTGATAAGAAGAAACTCCATTTCTTATTTATTTATTTTTGTTATTTACCAAATCCATTAGAGGCGCAGCTCCACTGCTTCTTGTTGATGAGATAAAAGCTATATATACTGCACCCAAGTTATTCAGGAAAGGGTTATGACAGTCAGGATACCAAAATACTCTATACGGACACAATAGTGATACAGTTAATGCAAAATGTCTTTAATTACTGTGCTGTGCTGTTAACAGACATGTATTGAATGGTGACATTTTCAGTGTCTACTGTAAAACAATAACAATGAGTGAAATGGACAATTTCAGAAACCACCATCTTTACCTAATGCTTTCGCTGAACAAACACATATTTTTGATGTTCACCAACGTCCTAAGTTGACATCAAGTCCTGTGACTGTCAGCTGTGTCTGGAGATAGCACATATACAGGCTATGGTGATGAGCTCAAACTCCAGAGAGTAGCTGGCTGTGGGGAAGCAGCTGGGGTTTTTCTTGAGGACAGGCATCCTCAGGGACACAGGGATGGTCTCTAGACCAAAAGCATTGTCGAGTCCTCTGCAGGAATGGCTGGTGTGGCAGCTGGCCTCATGGATGACCTGAGGCACTCGGTTCAAGTCGATGTTCTCCCTGGTGAGACGTGAGGAGCAGGGAAAGATCAGAGACAGGCTGTCTTTCAGTTGTTTGTTCATTTTGTGAGACAACATCACAGACAAGCAGTCATGTACTGTATAACTTTAGAATCTTTTATCAGCCGGGACCAGCAGCTCTATAGCTCGATCTGTACATTAGTTGGTCCACAGAAATTTCCCCCACACACCATTTTGCCACGTCCTCCACGGCATCGTTGGACTCAACAGAGATTCTTTTTTCTGTTTGTTTGATAGCACTATGTGACACACGGCTTTTAATAACTCCTAAAGCTTTTGTTGTACAACCTTGCTGGATCCAGCATCAGACCCGGTAGATCGATAAAGATCTGTCTGTTCATTGGTCCACAAAGTTAAGCCCACCTTACACTGTCTATGAGGCTGAAATTTGCTGTGGAGGTCAAGTGTTTGTAAAATTGTATGTGTACATGTATGAGTGTTTGAACACATGCGCATACGTAGCCATTGTGAATTTGTGTAAAAACAGCCAACAAAGTGAGCTATAAAGCCGCTGGTCTAATCTGGTCCTGTAAACATATGAATAGAACCTTTTTCTAAGATGTTGTTTAAATTACAGTACAAGCTGAAATACTAATACTATTACTGTATTGATAGGAACACCTGAAATGGTAGGACTTTTTCAATATATATCACACTATGTCAAATGTATGCTGAATCATATAAAAATATTAAACAGATGTTCAGCTTCACATATTTACCTTATAAATCTAATTTCATTTGTGTTAAGTTACTGTTGATTTCTCCATAAAGTTGAAAGTGAAGAGTTGAAGCAATGAATGGATTAATCAATCAGTCAAACAAAAGAAAATTCTTGTGAGTTGTTCAGCCAGCGGTGTAAAACCTAACAATGTTCAGTTTACAGAGAGAGCAAATGTTCACATTTGAGAAACTAGACCCAATAAGTGTTTGGTTGGATACCAAAATATGTGCTTCAGCTTAATGACAACACTGTATGACACGTCTACTCACACGTAGCTCCAGGTTGCAATGCTGCGCTCATTGATGCGGCTGGGCAGGTTGACCAGCTGGCTGTAGTAGTCCTGCAGGCTGTATGTACAGAAGGATTCATCCACACACTGGCTCCCCAGTGGTATGGCCAGACTCTGATGGAGGGCCAGCAGGCACAGCAGAAAGACACGCAGCAGCTGGACCCAGAGAACAGCTGGATTATATGGACTGATATCTCTGCGTTAGTTTGTCTGTTTCTCTTCTCACAAAACTGTCTCAGTTTAAATGAGTTAACAGTGGCAGCACCTCTGGCCACACCAGTCTTCAATCATAATTTCCCTCGGGATCAGTAAAGTATCTATCTATGTATCTGTCTTTCTAAATCAATGAGATAAGGCAGGCTTTTGGTCAGCAGTATGAGTGACTGTTGCTCTTTAAAAGCCTACGGGATAGATTGTTGGTACCAACATTGATTTCCAAAGAGCAATTTTAATTACTTTGTTGATGATCTACCAAGTCCGCCATGTTTCTACAGTAGCCCAGAATAGCCAAACACTTTCTCTAAAAAGAGCTTTCAGATTCAGTGAGACGAGGGGTGTTCAGTTGGCGGCAATCCATAAACGTACCTCTTGATGCCACCAAATCCTATACAGTGGACCTTAAAGGTAGACTAAAACCATGACTAGGCTACTCTAGAGGCCAGTCTAGCATAACCGATTTGATAGCAGTCAAAAAGCTGTCAAAAAACATGCTTCCATTAACATCAACATCAAGGCATGTTCCTTACCTGGAGCTGTTCCATGACTGAAGGTTATGACGGGAGATGCTTCTGTTTCTTCTCTTGGATCTTGATAGGTGCTGATTTTTTTTTTATTTTTTTATTTTTTTATTTGTTGTTTTATTTCTTTGGTCTTCTTGTTTCTTGCTTGGAGTTGATCTGCGACCTGTATCTGGACTTGCCTCTATTTATATGCCCTGCTCTTGTTGGGATTGTTACCATCCTGTGTGTGTGTGTGTGTGTGTGTGTATAAAAGTGGGTTGGCGGAAGACATGCTTTTTGGTCACTCTGGCTCATCATAATGTCCTATTTTCCTGTCATTAGCATTTAGCCTTGAGAGAACTACTTAATTCAGAGAGGACGTCAGCATGTAGCATTGAGGTAGCAAAGGGAGGACCCTCATTACCCCCTCATTTACTAGAAAAGAGGTCTCATGTCCCTGCCTCACTCACCACCACTTTCACCTCATGTTAAACTTCACATCTGACTCATCACCAAGTGTAGGCTCTAGTTCCAAACGTTTGACAGGAAATTAGCTAAAATGTATTTTAAAAAATTCTGCATTATTAATGAGTACATCTTGTAAAATTTTAAACAACATTAATTGCCTTTTCCTTTGATCAATTCAGTCTTTGTTTTTAAGCTTTATGTTGACCATGGATGCTGAAATGTTCTGAATGCCCTTGTGGTTGAAGGCTTATAAAAATCATGCACCTTCAAATGACTGCCTTGTCTGTTCTCTTAGGAAATTGTACAAGTCGCAAGGGGCTCAATGGAGCATGCTCAGTGCATGAATACACCGGCAGCTTCCAAGGCCAAACTGTCCGTTTTAAGATGACTTCCGTTTGTGGACATGTGATGAGTCTGGATTTCATTGGTGGGTATCATCCGTATTAGGTTATGCTTTGTTGAGCTCTTTCGTGTATATGGAGGAAGAAATAATAATAGAAACACCCTGTTAATATAGTGTAATTGAACTTCAAATCACAGCTGACACATGATGTACAGGTGTAATCCGGGGTATTGTGACATCACTGTTTGGTTACAGGTGCAAAGCAGCACACTTCTGACCACATTTGGATTTCTTGTAATTTCTTACTTCTTGCTATTTGTGTTATTAGCTTGGTTATTGGTAATGTTATTAGTGTTTTTTTTCAAGGCAAGTACAATAACTGGGATAAGGTGGACCCTGCAGAACTATTTAGCAAAGCTCCCACAGAAAAGAAAGAGGCCAACCCCAAGCTCAACATGGTCAAGTTCCTCCAGGTAGGTTTTAGAAGTTGTTCACAACACATGGTTGCTTACTGCATTCTGTATAATCAGTTGGAGGCCAGTGTGTCATGTTTTGTACTCACCCCAAGTTTCTGGTGTCTTGTCAGGTTGAAGCCAGAGGCTGTGACTATGTAGTTTTATGGTTGGACTGTGATAAAGAAGGAGAGAACATCTGTTTTGAGGTAATCTATTTACACATTTACATGTGATGACAAGTTATCACCTGATAAAAGTAAAAGATAAGCCATCTTTGTGTCCCCCTGATGAATGTAAGTCCAGTATTTACTCTCTTTTAGCTCTTGTTTGGTCTCCACCAGCTCCTAATACTTGTTTCTTCAGCTCACCTTTTCTTCCAATAAGAATCTATATCTCTCATATGAAAAAATCATTAGGGGAACCCAAAATGCTATGTTGGTTGCTGAACACTCTTGCACTCCTAAGAGACCCTCTCATGATCAGCATATCGAACCTCTGCTACCAATAGTGATATTATTTACCAAGAGATTTGATTGGTCAGCACGCTGTGACCTGTTTACCTTGCTCCAGAGCTGGATAAGTTATCATGGCCATGTACCCCGTTCTTAAGTGAAAGTAGCAATACCACATTATAAAAATACTCACTTATACGTAGTAGTCCTCTAGTGTAAATTTTACGGGTACAATATGGAGTCCCGAAATGCCTGAAAGCTAATTTTGTTTATATCTTATGTACACAAGATGATATTTTGTATGAACAAGTACTATAAAAATAAAAATAATTCAGGACTTCAGGGGTTCTCCTGTTACTTACAGGGCGGCTGGCTGTGGCTCAGGAGGTGGATCCATCCACTAATCTTTGGGTTGGCACTTCAAGCTACGCGAGATTGATTTCTGACATTTTTGCATTCTGGAGTGTGTCACCTAAAAATCATAAAGCACACGCAATGCATTGGTATGCATGAGCATATTTATGAAACTTTGTCACCTCTTCTTTACGTGTTCTTCTGTTTGTGCACATTCCTCCACAGACGCCATGTTGTTCACTACTGTGGTCATAGAAATGCTGTGATAAGGTCTATATTGTCACCTTGAGCACTGACTATTTGTTACCTCCACCAGTGTGAAAGGGCCCACATTCAGTATGTTCCCCTCGGATGTCTGTTTTGCCAGTCATTTGTGCTCCAGCCATAGGGGCCAGTAGAGCTGTGTTTTTCCTCCTTCCAAAATCAAATGTGAAGCCACCTTTATAATAACAAATGTCTTAGACCAAAAATGGAATGGTTACTGTGCCTGCAAACATAGTTATTTATGTTTATATCATTATTTATATTGATCATTCTCTCACTCAGTTACTGCTTCTCTTGCCTCGCAGGTACTGGATGCCATCCAGCCAGTGATGAACAAGGGGAGTGCCAGGGAGCAGACTGTTTACCGTGCCAAATTCAGCTCTATTACTGACACTGACATCTGGAATGCCATGAACCGTCTGGGAGAGCCCAACCGCAATGAAGCCCTGTCAGTGGATGCACGTCAAGAGCTGGATCTGCGCATCGGCTGCGCCTTCACCCGGTACGCAGCTTCGCACAGCCACACACTCCACACAGCCACTTAGTGCTAGATTGGGTACAAATTAAAGGAATAGGAAATGTGTTTCTTCCATCTATCACCAGACATACATGTGATATGCTGTGCCAAGCATTTGAAGTTACAGAAAACATTACCAGCTAAAAATAACTAACTGATCCTTTGCAAAGCCTCACTCCTTCGTCATTAGTGCTGCCACA